>NC_140179.1:106265716-106438134 GCF_963971535.1 Notolepis coatsorum
TTATGGCACACCGAAATGATGTTGTTTCATGCAAAATATTAAGTGTTCGATATTGGGTCAAGTGCAAGTGTGAGTTATAGTGCAGGTAAACATGGCGTCGCCATGCGTGCATGCATGCTGTGTGCAATTAAAATATTATGGCACACCGAAATGATGTTGTTTCATGCAAAATATTAAGTGTTCGATATTGGGTCAAGTGCAAGTGTGAGTTATAGTGCAGGTAAACATGGCGTCGCCCTCGTGCGTGCCATGCATGTCAAGCCGCATCTCCATTTTAGGTTTGTTTGCACATTATGTCCTATTATCGGGTTTGAGGGAGATTAATTTGGTTAGGTTGAGTGTCATGCAGGCGTCGCGTCCTCATGGCATGCATGGTCGGAGCCACATATCTCCATTTCTTTGAGCTTGTAAATTGATGTTTGTAATAGATATATATTTTTGACAAAAGGAGGTTTGAGAGAGATATTAATTCACGCTCTCATTCATCTCCGCTCTCTCTCTCCCTCCCTCCCTCTCTCTCTATCTCCTCTCTCTCTCTATCTCCTCTCTCTCGCTCTCTCTATCTCCTCTCTCTCGCTCTCTCTCTATCTCCTTCTGATTGATGGTTAAACATTCAAACTGTGAAAATTATGATCATGTTTTTGTAAGCTAATATATAGTATGAACTTGTTATATTGAGTTGTAAGTTATTCTGGTATATGTTTCATGGAGGTCTAAACGTTGTATTTTTTCCCTTGCCTTTCAGGTAGCAAGTGCTGCTGGGAAATATTCAAATGAGCCAAACAGTAAGCTGATTATTTTTAAATATAAAAACACATTTGTGAGATGGGACTGTATCGTTGAGACCAGAACATAGTTTATTAATCTGTTTCCACAGAGCTCAGTTTTTTCTCATAGTTCCAATATGGTAGTCTGGCAGTGTAAATTGTGTGCAGCTTCTTTGACTTCTAGAATACAGTTATTTAAACACTACAGACTGCAACACAGCCACTTTTCCAGAGTCAGTCCTCTTCCATGCCTCCATACTGATTGTATCTGTAAATTTAATACGCTAAATGCATTAAGTACTCATTTGTCAAGATATCATACTGCACAACTTAGCAGTAGACCAGAACAGAGTCTGAGCCCTGTGGTAATAAAATGCCCTTTGTGCGCATTTCGGGAACTCTTTTCTGAATCAATTTTCTTAAGTCATCTCAGAAAGCATTTAAAAAATAATGAAACAGTGACATGCCCATATAAGGATTGTAGCTATAGCACAAATGTTTACTCTTCATTCAATTGCCATAAAAACAGAGTACACCAATTAAGTCTTGCATCAGACTTAAAAGCTGTCGTTGTTGAGGATCCCCAAGACAGGATTTCTGAGGTCACTAGTGATTTGCATGAAGAATGTCCAGGCCAGAGCATAGAAGTGGTGGATGATGATGATCAATGTGACACTGACAATCTAAGAAATCAACTTAAAATGAACCTATCTTCCTTGTTCCTAAAGATGCAGGCTATCCTCCATGTCTCAAACACAGCTATTCAAGAATAGTAGACACACTTGAATCAGGTCTTCTCCTTATCTCAGCCCTTGATCAAGGAGTCAGTTAATGACATATTGCAGAGAAATGGTCACAATATTGCAGAACCTACACTGGATGAAGTTGTTGGCGCTGTCATGAACTGCAATGTTCTGTCTACATCTACCTCTGAAGGTGCAGAGTTGTGTTCAACCAAGCGCAGAAAAAGCTTTATGGAGCGCAACTATCCATGTGTAATGCCAGTAGAGTATCAGTTGGAGCAACCAGGACATACCAGCATGTATGTTCCCATCCTTTCAATGATTCAAGAGTTGTTTAAAAACACAGACATCCTTGACAAGATTACAGAACCAAATACTACATCTGGTCAATATGTGTCATGCTCTGATGGCTCCCATTTCCTTGAAAATGAGTTACTGTCAACAGGGAATCTCATCCTACCACTTCAGCTATATATAGATGATCTGGAAATTGCCAATCCGCTTGGCACATCACGTAAAATTCACAAACTTTGTGCTATATATTGGGTCCTTGCCAATGTGCCACCAAAATACCGATCAGCATTACACGCTATACAGCTGGCAATGCTGGTAAAAGTGACAGACCTCCGTAGGTATGGATATGCAGCTGTACTTGCTCCATTGCTGCGTGATGTTCATACTCTGGAACAAGATGGTGTTTTCATTGAAAGAGTTGGTCAGAATGTCAAAGGCACAATCTGGTGTGTTTCTGCCGACAATCTGGGCGCTCATGGATTCGGTGGCTTTGTGGAGTCATTTAGAGCAGGCTATGTTTGCAGATTCTGTCTGGCCACAAGTGAACAGTTTCAAACAACTGAAGTCAGAGAGGGAGAGTTTTCTCTGAGAACCAAAGTCAGCCATGACCTGCATGTACAAACTGCACATGACACTTCGAGCAGCCATTTTGGTGTTAAAGGTGGCTGTGTCTTACGTGAATCCCTGAATTACTTTCATACAATCACAGGATTTCCTCCAGATATACTTCACGATCTTCTGGAAGGTATGGTTCCCGTGGAGCTTTCTCTCTGTGTTAAAGAGATGATTCGGCGAAAGTACTTCACTTTAGAGTATTTGAACAAAAAGATTGCATCATTCCCGTATCAGCACGCTGATAAAGTGGATAGACCTCACCCAATTCCCCAAACATTTGTTTCTCGAGGAACAATAGGAGGCAATGGGCATGAAAATGCCACTCTGCTCCGACTGCTTCCATTACTTGTAGGCAGTGTAGTACCAGTGGGTGATGCAGCATGGGCAGTTTTGATGGAGCTGAAAGAGGTGCTAGAGTTAGCATTGTGCCCATCATATACTGATGAAACCTTAGACTATTTTCAGTGCAAAATCAGTGATCATAGACAGGTACTATTAGAGGTTTTCCCTGCAGTTAAACTCCGTCCTAAACATCACTATGTGGAGCATTATCCCGCTCTAGTTAAGTGCTTTGGACCCCTGCTGCATGTTTGGACCATGCGATTTGAGGCCAAGCACCGCTTTTTCAAAAGAGTGGTGCATGACACTCAAAACTTCAAAAATATCTTGAAGACGATGGCAATCAGACACCAACACATGATGGCATATCATCTTGCTTCACCATCATATTTCAAGCCAAAAACCCAGGCATCCAGGGTTGACTCTGTTCTGGTTTCATCTCTACCAGCAGTAGCTCAGGTACACATTAGAGGACACACAGTTAGTGACACAATCTACCAGACATCAAAGGTAACCATTGATGGCACAGACTATGTCTGTGGAATGTTTCTCTCCGTCAGAGTCAGTGGTGGACTGTCTACATTTAGCCAAATAGAACAGATCTACCTTGTGAATAACGAGGTTTCTTTTCTGTGTCGAGACTATGACTCCTGGTATATAGAACATCTTAGGTCCTATGAGCTGTCAACCACACAACCACATCTGTCCATCTACCTACAGTCTGGTCTCAATGATACAGTCCCACTCTCAGCATACAAGATCGATGGTCTGCTGCTGCTGACTCCCAAGCGATTCATTCAAGTGAAACGGAACTGAGTCCAGCTAATGGTGAATAGTTATTTTATTAATCAATTATTGTGTCTTTATTCACTCGTTGTGTAATTGACCAGTTTATATTCTGTATAAGTTCATATTCTGTATATGTTAATAATGACGCTTTCTGTGTTGTGTTTATGATTACTCCTTAGGTCCTTGAGCTGCTGTCTGTCGACCGGACCACATCTGTCCACTGTCCATCTACCTGCAGTCTGGTCACAACGAAACAGTCCCACTCTCAGCATACAAGATCGATGGTCTGCTGCTGCTGCTGACTCCCAAGCGATTCATTCAAGTTTCCATAGCACAATGGCAGCTGCCTCCCCACAACCCATGATCCTTCGTGTTGTTGAGCCAGACCGGGCTAGAAAATTAAAACTCAGTTCACGACCCGCCTCTGTTGATGCACTGATCACGATTATAAAAGAACAGTTGGAAATAGACCTTGACTTCAGTTTGCTGTATGAAGATCCAGACTTTGATGGGAAACTTACTTCCCTTGATGACATTACGGAATTGCCACAAAAAGCTGTCCTCGGATATGTGGGCTCCGAGGTACTTGAAACTGTTCACTCTCTCAACCGGTGCCCCGTCGATGCTGAGGGGGCTGTAGTCCTTGACCCCCGACCTCCTGAAGTCCACAATCATCTCTTTTGTTTTGCTGACGTTCAGGGAGAGGCAGTTCTCCTGACACCACTGTGACAGGTTCTCTACTCAGTGGTAGAGTTAGTGTTCTCAGTACAGAGTACAAGGCGATATACCAGGAGCCATAAACGCAACACAGAAGCGTTGGAAATTAATACCTCACCCCACATCCTTCTTTCAGATGAGTTTCTATTCCTTACTGTAATCAGTGATCATGACACAAGTCCAGTTCACTACCAGCCTGTGACAATCTCTATTGTCATTGAAAGTCATATCATGATCAGCTTCCCCAGATTTGGTGATTCCTTCCTGTAATGTTTGGACTAATCTATGCACTACCCCAAAGCACTTACCAACACCTCAAAAGTGTGTCTATAGAAACTCATCTGAAATGTCTTGTCATGTCAAAATAATACCTTCAAAAGTTGCTGTACTACTTTGCAGATGTTCAGCCAAATAGGTCCAAACTACTCAATGTACCTTGTTCTTTATTTTTTATGTAATATGTTTACATTTGAGAGTTTTACAGTTCGAATTTTCTTAACCGTCTATAGCTGGCATTATTGTAATTTCATCCAAGTAAGTTTTAGAGTTGAAAGAGTTTATCAGAATCTCAAAGGCAACATCCAAGTCCCAAACGTTTGTTTCTCGAGGAACAATAGGAGGCAATGGGCATAAATGCCACTCTGCTCTGACTGCTTCCATTGCTTGTAGGCAGTGGTAGAGTTAGTGTTCTCAGTACAGAGTACAAGGCGATATACCAGGAGCCATAAACGCAACACAGAAGCGTTGGAAATTAATACCTCACCCCACATCCTTCTTTCAGATGAGTTTCTATTCCTTACTGTAATCAGTGATCATGACACAAGTCCAGTTCACTACCAGCCTGTGACAATCTCTATTGTCATTGAAAGTCATATCATGATCAGCTTCCCCAGATTTGGTGATTCCTTCCTGTAATGTTTGGACTAATCTATGCACTACCCCAAAGCACTTACCAACACCTCAAAAGTGTGTCTATAGAAACTCATCTGAAATGTCTTGTCATGTCAAAATAATACCTTCAAAAGTTGCTGTACTACTTTGCAGATGTTCAGCCAATAGGTCCAAACTACTCAATGTACCTTGTTCTTTATTTTTTATGTAATATGTTTACATTTGAGAGTTTTACAGTTCGAATTTTCTTAACCGTCTATAGCTGGCATTATTGTAATTTCATCCAAGTAAGTTTTAGAGTTGAAAGAGTTTATCAGAATCTCAAAGGCAACATCCAAGTCCCAAACGTTTGTTTCTCGAGGAACAATAGGAGGCAATGGGCATAAATGCCACTCTGCTCTGACTGCTTCCATTGCTTGTAGGCAGTGGTAGAGTTAGTGTTCTCAGTACAGAGTACAAGGCGATATACCAGGAGCCATAAACGCAACACAGAAGCGTTATTATTAACATATACAGAATATGAACTTATACAGAATATGAACTGGTCAATTACACAACTAGAGTGAATAAAGACACAATAATTGATTAATAAAATAACTATTCACCATTAGCTGGACTCAGTTCCGTTTCACTTGAATGAATCGCTTGGGAGTCAGCAGCAGCAGACCATCGATCTTGTATGCTGAGAGTGGGACTGTATCCTTGAGACCTTGTAGGCAGTAGTATACTGCCCTGTCGAGGGCTAACCGCAGTAACTTGAAAAAAGTAAAAATTTAGTTATGAGTGAAATTGACCTTGTCAATAAATGTTTTATCTTGTGACCAAGTTTCAGATGTTAATGTCGCTCAGTTTTGGAGATATGGGGTTTTAAAAACTGCAGTAACTACAAAATCACACTCAAAACCCAGGCAGACCGCAGTAACTTCCAAACAGTGAAAAATGGCTTTAAAGTGTTTTGACTTGCCATCCAAAATGTGTTATAGGTAAATAGATGATAGTACCCAGATTTAACATGTATTAATGAAGTAATCTTTAGGCATACAAAAATATGACACAATTATTTTAATTAACCCCAAAAAAGCAGATATTGCACTCTGCTGCACGATTTCCTTAAATAATTATACAGGTAATGTACAGGCAAAGTGCAGTAACTTCAAATGCAATGTTGTTTTCCCTCCAGCTTTCATAACTTAACCTAGCCATTTTGAAAATGAAATTTAATACCTGAATATATTGGAATGATGATGATCCAAATAAAATGGCTAGGTGAAGTTATGAAAGCTGGAGGGAAAACAACATTGCATTTGAAGTTACTGCACTTTGCCTGTACATTACCTGTATAATTATTTAAGGAAATCGTGCAGCAGAGTGCAGTATCTGCTTTTTTGGGGTTAATTAAAATAACTACGTCATATTTTTGTATGCCTAAAGATTACTTCATTAATACATGTTAAATCTGGGTACTATCATCTATCTACCTATAACACATTTTGGATGGCAAGTCAAAAAACTTTAAAGCCATTTTTCTCAGTTTCACTGTTTGGAAGTTACTGCGGTCTGCCTTGACAGGGCAGTATAGTTAGTGTACTGTATAGTGTTCTTAGTACAGAGTACTGTAGTGTTCTAGTTATCATTCTGCAAACATAGCCTGCTCTAAATGACGGATGGTGCCTCTGACATTCTGACTAACTCTTTCAATGAAAACACCATCTTGTTCCATGATACATCATGGAGCAAATACATGCAGCTGCATTTCCATATGTAGGTATGTGCACTATTAACAGTATTGCCAGCTGTATAGCATGTAATGTGGATTGGTATTTTGGTTCCACATTGGCAGGACCCAATATACAGCACAACGTTTGTGAATTTTACATGTGCCAAGCGGATTGACAATTTTCAGATAATCTATACATTTTATTCTGTACTGTACATAGATACACTGTGTTATCCCAACGGTCACAATAGTTGCCGTCAACATGTTTGCTCATTCTATGACCACACTATACAAATTTGAGTAATTCAGCCAGGATGTAAACGGCTCTGGTCATGTGCACTGCACATATTGAGACCCTTTATTATTTCAATATTTGCTGGAAATACATTGATACATCATTCAGTAACATTTTCAGAGCCTTATAACAAACATTATTACACTATTGTGACCAGAGGGATTAAATGTGTAATATACATTACATTGTATGTACATGTTATACATGCATGTATTTATTTTCTATATATATTTTCTATATATATATATTTTCAATTTTAACATTGCCATAATGTTGGAGAGGGCAACACAATGTTTTTGTAAGATAAATAGATGTATACTCTTTGAATAGAAATAAATATAAAGAGTTTGAAGTTGTAACACAATGTTTTTGTAAGATAAATAGTTTCGATGAAGAACAAAACCTCCTAAATGCATACAAAAAAAGGGGAAAACTTCATATCTGCACTTTGCAAGGCACTAATACCTGGTCGGTATTGTTAACATATATAGTCCAAAAACAGTGTACGGTGTTTACAGTGTTATTGTACATTGCTAACATACAGATTATATATGTATACTCTTTTATACTCTTTGAATAGAAAAAAATAAAAGAGTTGTTTGAAGTTGATATAATGTGCTTGTGTAGTTATTTTTCTGTTAACTTTTTCACATGGATTTTAAAACTGAACCTTAAGTTATAGTAACTGCAAATATTTGAGTTGATTAACTTAGAAATTTGAGTTGATTAACTTAAAAGAAATGAGGCATGGGATGGCCTCAATGTCGTTGAGTTCTGTTAACTTAATCACATGGATTTAAGGTTGAACCTTAAGTCACAGTAACTGAACATATTTGAGTTGCCTCCACTTGAGAACCTTAAGTCACAGTAACTGAACATATTTGAACTGCCTTAACTGAGAACTGTAAGTCACAGTAACTGAACATATTTGAGTTGACACCACTTGAGAACCTTAAGTCACAGTAACTGAATATATTTGCATTGCCTTAACTGAGAACTGTAAGTCACAGTAACTGAACATATTTGAGTTGACACCACTTTAGAACCTTAAGTCACAGTAACTGAACATATTTGAACTGCCTTAACTGAGAACTGTAAGTCACAGTAACTGAACATATTTGAGTTGACACCACTTGAGAACCTTAAGTCACAGTAACTGAACATATTTGAACTGCCTTAACTGAGAACTGTAAGTCACAGTAACTGAACATATTTGAGTTGACACCACTTGAGAACCTTAAGTCACAGTAACTGAATATATTTGCATTGCCTTAACTGAGAACTGTAAGTCACAGTAACTGAACATATTTGAGTTGACACCACTTGAGAACCTTAAGTCACAGTAACTGAACATATTTGAACTGCCTTAACTGAGAACTGTAAGTCACAGTAACTGAACATATTTGAGTTGACACCACTTGAGAACCTTAAGTCACAGTAACTGAATATATTTGAATTGCCTTAACTGAGAACTGTAAGTCACAGTAACTGAACATATTTGAGTTGACACCACTTGAGAACCTTAAGTCACAGTAACTGAATATATTTGAATTGCCTTAACTGAGAACTGTAAGTCACAGTAACTGAACATATTTGAGTTGACTCCACTTGAGAACTGTAAGTCAGAGTAACTGACCATATTTGATTTGACTTAACTGAGAACCTTAAGTCACAGTAACAGACCATATTTGAGTTGCCTTAACTGAGAATTGTAAGTCTTAGCCAACTGAAAACATTTGAGTTTATCAACTTAAAAAAATTGAGGCCATGTATGGCCTCAATTTTTTTAAGTTCTGGAAACTTATTCGGGTTTACAGTGTGTGCATCCATGCCTCAGCGCGATTTTTAACCCTGGTGGTTCTTATGGGTGTCATGTTGTTGAGTATTGCTGTGAATTTGGTTTTGAATCCAAGCCATGTTTCTTCAACCTGTGTACCACTGAGTTCATCTGACCAGTCCAAGCTCCCCAGTTCTAGGTTAAAGGCCTCTCTAGAGTAAGTTTTAAGGTCTCTAGATGTGACTGTTTTGTGACAGCCGGCCTTCTGTTTTAGCTTTTTGCGGGTACAGAAAATCATATAATGATCACTTAACCCGCATGCTATCACCCCTTTATTGGAGATCATTGACTTGTCAGAGGTCAAAATGAGGTCAATGGTGGTTTGTGTCGAATCACATACCCTTGTGGGTTGGGTGATTAGCTGGCTGAAACCGTGCAGATCAGAAAATCTACTGAAGGCCTTGAAGACGGGTGCTGCTTTACGCAGCATATCCGTGTTCCAGTCCCCAATAAGAATTTTTTCTACCCCCTCCACTCCAGCTAAACACCCATCAAGTGTGTATATATATATATTGTATACTTGTATGCCGTGACAAATAAAACTCTTGACTTGAGGGGTTTACATTACAGCGCTGTATATTTGCCGATCAACCAATTCATTGTTGGAAAGATGAATTTGTCGCCTTTCGATCGTCACCCTACTCAACCTATTGCGTGCTTCCTGTCTCGAGTTACAAGACGAAACCTCTGACGAGTGTCATTTGACGAGCCATTCGGACAAGTGACCACGTCCGGTTTGGCCGGGTCCTGAATGGATCGGTTACCGCTGATGGCGAAAATGATTGACCGACCACCTTTGTAGCCAATGAAATTCTGGAGCCAACGGTATCTTACATGAGGGCTGATTCCTATGGTAAACGGAGAGAAGAAGATGTTTCCTCATTCGCCGTCCAAATCAATGAGCAGTCCGCCATTTTGGACGAATTATTACCGATACAAGGATTACAAAAACATCTGTAAAACACAAATTTTCCCAGGGATTGTTATGTTTGGACCTGTACTGTAGTTCTGTTTCGTTAAGGGGCTCTGCTTGGCATCACCTACTGCACTCCCTCGCGTACGTGCACGCGTACTGAATAACATTCCACAAATATACCTTTAATACCAGTATTAGTCTGACCACACCCCTCATCAGCTTACCTTCATAAGCAGGTGTGTGGTCACCTGCTCTCCTCCTTCTCGCTTTCACCACAAGGAAGTGCCTTCGGTAGTACCCCACTTGACGTGTTTGTTAGTTGAAAAGAGTTGTGACTGGTTTACATTGTGCTTAATCTTTTCTTCTCTCACTTTGTTGTATAAGAAAAGGTTTGGGTCATAATGTATTCCGCGGAGAGTAGACCCGCTAGACCTACTCTTCACCACCGGTTCTCCATTCCCGCCTCCGTCGTGCGCTTCGGTGCTGGGCTGTTGCCACTCTCGTGGTTGCCGACCCAGCCCGGGAGACTGCCGGTGGATAGTTTTCCTCACCGACGAGCTGAGGGTTCGGTGCCGTCGCTCCGGCGATGGTCTGATCTCGACTCTGGTTCCTCTGGTTCTGGGGAATCGCCCGTTGATGAACGGGGGATTGTTTTGGAGCCGGAGGATTTGCGACGAAAACTTTTTGCGTCTGCTCGCTCGCGTCGCAAGATGGTGGCGTGCAGACGCGAACGGCCTGGGTTTGGGGAATTGCTGGAGACCAGCGAGGATGCGTCCGACTCTGGATTTCTGATGGAAACTGAGGACTTCATGGAGGAGGCGGACGGATTCTTGTATGATGGTCCCGTGGAGGAGAGTATCCCTCCTCCGGAGACCCCGGAGGGGGGAGAAATGGCTCCATGGGGCGCCTTGTTCGAGGATGTCGAGGAACCGCCCTACTGTCGGCCGCATCGGATTGTGGCTCCTTGACCAGTCGCAGCCTGCTGTATGCGAGGGATGCGGGGTCGGTGGAGGAAGGTTCGCAGGGGGAACTGCGGGCCTTGTTTCCCGAGCTCATGGCGGTAGCCGCCACCGCAAACGGTGTGCCGCTGCCGCTGCCATTGCCTGCACCTGTCCCTGATGACCTTATAGGCCATCCCTGGCAGCGTCCCCCAGTGAGAGGGGTGGACGTTGTCTACCCATTTTTCCCATCGATGGGGGCCTATGTTCGTCGGGGTCAGGCGGTGTCCAACATCATGGGACTAACTCCCGCCTACGTACCAGTTACGCGGGTGTCGGGGTTAGTCAAAGGTATGGGGGAGGGCGTGCCTCGGCTTGACAATCCGATGGCCGCGCTCCTCTGTCCGGATATGGTGTGGGAACCCCTATGCAAGCCGGTCCTCCAGGGGAAGTCGGCTAGGCGATTGGCTTATTGGGGTGACCAGTCATTCATCGCTGGTACACAATCGCTGGCTGCGGCGTCTAACATCGCCCACCTGGCTAGATTTGTATCGGGGATAATGACAGGCGGCACGGATCTGAACGAGGTAAAATGCGATCAGATCACCCAGGCTGCGGGAGCTGTCCTGCACTTTTCCCAGGTGCTGGCCATAGCCATGGGGAAAGTGCGCGCCCTGGCCACCCTGGGCCAGCGTCACCTTTAGCTGGAGCAGGCCCGTGTGCCAGAGAAGAAGAGAGCCCCTCTTCTGACGGCCGCCCTCTCCGACGCTGGCCTGTTCGGGAAGGCCCTGCAATTGATGACCTCAACATGCAGAGAAATGGCAGAGGAGAGATCCGTCCTTCAACCCCATTTTCCGCCTCCCGTCCTTGCCGGTGGGGGCAGAAGGCTTCCGCGACGTCGAGCTGTCTCCGTCGCCGCTACCACTGCCTCCGCCGCCGCTGCTGGCCCTGCCAAGAGGGCCAGGGGACGAAACGGCGCTTCGGCCACCGCCGGCCCATCCCAGACCGGAGGAGACAGTAGGGAACGTCGTGTCCAGCAGACTGTAACCTACCGTCCCTTTGGGGCTCCCCGGGGTGGCAAGACTCGAGCGGCGCGAGGTGGCAGACGCCGTTAGGAGTGACTTTTTCCCCTCTGTGTCCCCTCCCCTACACCCTTCCCGGCCCCTCTGTGATATTGTGCCTTACGCTTTATTAGTTTTAATAAAAAAAGTTCCCCGACATAAGGGGGACTGTGTTTGGCCGAACAAACTGTGTGTTTCTTCATACAAATCATATGGTGGGGTTGTGTATATATGAATCTACCCTGTTTACGTTGGGGGGTGAGTTGTGTTGTGTTACGAGGTTAAGCAAGGTCTGCAACTTACACTCGGTAATAGGTTCTATTTAGCTTGATGCTCCACATGCAATTAGAACTGGTGTTATTCCATTGCTTTAACTAAGTATATGTGTTTTCACAATGCTGTGTTGTTAGTTGCAGTAATGCTCGTACGCACACTTTTCACGGCCTAGCCATTACTCTCGTTCGGCGTTCTTTCCTATGTATGACATAGGCCAGGGGTTCCCAAACTTTTCAGGCCAGGGCCCAGAAAATAAGGCGTCAGAGAGCCGCGGCCCAATGCACATCGTCGGGCTTTTTTTTTTCTTTTTTGCCAGGCGACCGATTTTTTAAGCCAAATATCACTTCAATCCTATTAAGTTAGTTCAAGTTAGTTATTCATTTATATGTGCTATTTATGAGAGGGCTAACTTGTTGCAAAATAATAATGATAATAATCATAGCCTCATTAAAATACTATTGTTGCTTCGGTTGTTTTCAGCGTTTTATGTGCATAATCTGTTATTTAGTTTGAAATGTTTGTTGAAATAAGTAGATTTTTCGTTTTTGTTTATTTATTAAGTTAATATAAAACCATATAGTCACATTTTAGAATACAATAGAATAGAATTTTATAATACAACTAGAAACACTGTCCTGGCATGCTTCTAAGTTCAGTGGCCTGACAAAAAAAAAAAAAAAAAAAAAAAAAAACATTTTTTTTTTTATTTTTTTTTATTTTTTTTATTTTTTTTTAAATCATCTCGCGGCCCACCCGTGGCTGCTCGCGGCCCACCTTTGGGTCGCGACCCCGACTTTGGGAACCACTGACATAGGCAACGGGTATGGGATTCACGCACAGGCGACTTGTGTTTTGTTGTAAACCCTTTTACACTTTTTGTGGGTAGCAGGCATTGTATTAGCTTATGCTATGCATTGCTTTCTACCGGAGGTTTTTCAAGATGGCTACGGTTGTGTTTCTGTGTGTAGGGATAAAGGGTGTGTTTTCGGGAGGGGGTGTCGAATAAACCCCTCCTTTTTCCCACTTGATTGGTTTAGAGGATTTTTGATCTTTTCTGCTGAGCCAGTCAGGGCCAAGCCAGTGCTTGACAGGGGGGGGGGGGGGGGGGAGGGGTATTCTACCGACTCCTGTTATGACAGGATCCGGTGGGTTTTTCCCCGCCCGTTGTAGCGTTGTTGCTATGGCGACGCCTTCCATGAGCTGGTGTCTTAAAGATGTCGAGGTTGGGCGCAGGGCTTACAGGCCTGCTGCGCCCGGTTTATGTGTCAAACTTGAGTCTATTGGTCACGTGTCTCACAGTTTACATATCTTTTTTCTTGACCGTAGTCTCATGTGGGAAGGTGTTTCTGGGAGAGTCTGGTCTTACACTCTGATTAAAAGGAGTGACTGGATTAAAATCATGTGAAAAACAGTGTTTTTACTCCCAGCTGTGCAGTTGGGTCATACGGGTGATGCCTTTTCTTTATTTTTATAAAGAGTTGAATGTGTCTTGATGGATTGGAAATGAGGGTCCCTGATGGAAACAAGACTAACGTCTTTCTCAGGTCTGCCTCCCCTTATCTTTTTGTGTGTATTCCTGTACTGCAGTCTGTTGGGTAAATTTTTTCATTCATTCATTCATGGAGTTGATTGCATCTCGCCCCTCTTGTCGTTTCCCTGGGCGTCTTGGGGATTCAATATGGTGGTCTAAACGGCCTATTGTTGATGTGGGTATGTCCAAACGCACACATAGTGCTGGCTCAGGATGTGCTTTTGGGCCATTTGCTGACTGGCGCGCCTTGTTTGCTTGGGTGAAACAGCGTTTTTATGGAGCAATTGGGATGGGGGTTTTTCCTCTTCCGACATCCTGTGTGTTGTCGATGGGTTCCCGTTCATGTCAGGGGATGATGACGGAATGGGTCTGGACATATGGGGAAGGGTCTCATGCCCTAGGGGTGGGCCACCGGACGCGGTTCATACCGACACGTCTGGGTGGCGCCTTCTTTTTTGTGTTGGGATCAAACGCGCATATCTGCCCCTTCTCCTGGGGTTGGCAGGTCGGCGTGATTAGGGCACGGGACTGGTTCTGGTCGCGCTGGTCCAGATCAGTTGCACCCGTTGTCCGCTGGGGATGCAGATCTGCTGTTCTGGTACCCTGAGGGACTTGGGGTTTTTTCAGGGGGAAAAATGCTAGGTCGATCCGGGTGTCACAGGGTTGAGCGTTATGGGACCCTTGTTGGGTGCGTTGTATTCTGCACTGTCGTAATGGCTTACGGCCGTGCCGACCTGTACGCGTCCGATCTCGTTGGATCTCGGCCGCTGTACGGGTTGGTCTTGGTTGGTACTTGGTTGGGTGACCTCCTGGGAATACCGAGTGCGGGGTGCTGGGGCTGGTCTTCCATTTTTACGCTCTTCTCTTGCGTTTTGGCGCTGAGGAGCCTGTTGGGTGGTTTTAACCTCCTCGGGGACCCTGTGCTCCCCGTATCACCGGGCCCGGTCCGGGGTGATGCTCGTTGACCCGTAGGCCCGGGATAGCCCTGTTGGGAACCGGAACGCGGGCTGCGGCGGTGCCGCAGGTGTGTTTCGGGGTTTCTTTCCTGAGGGGTTATGGGACCAACCATTGCATGGGGTGATGCCTGGGTGGTTGGTTCTCTGGTGTGTTGCTGCAGTGTCAACTCCCGGTTCTCCGGTTGAGGGTGCCCCCTGCACGTTCATGACGTCTGCCAATCGTATGGGCTTTTTCTGTGGGCAGCTGTCAGGGGCCGAGTGGTCTACGGATCCCACTTCTGACGTGCTGTTTGAAAGCTTGGTTATGCGACAACGCCAGCATACGGCCCTTCCGCCGGGGCGGCTGTTTCAGCTGTCCTTTCTGGCGCCTGCCTCGTCCGCAGTTTCCAGGCTTGGGTTGACAGCCTGTTGCCTGGTCTTTTTCCCCGGTGCACTGCCTGCTTCCGTTGGTTAACTCTTGTGTGTTATGACCATGCTGTCTGCCTGTTGCAGGGCTTGTGTTCCAGGCGGTGTGCTGTTGGGGAGGACAGGGCCCGCTCGGCTGAGGGGCCTTTTGTCCGAATACGCTGGCGATGTGGGGGGCGGGGTTACTAGGTGCCCCCCTGGTGGGGTCTTGATGCTGGCATCATGGACTTCTCCGGGCCCCCATTCCAGGGAGTCCAGTCCTTTTGGTGGGTCTGGGTCTTCCTTCGCGCTCCGCTGCTACGGCCTTGCCACGGGGTTGGGTTTGCCCTTGACCCCGTGATTCTGGGGGCAGTGACGAGGTTGTTCCTACGTTCGTTCCCGGGTGGCATGCGGGTTGTGCGTGGGTGTAGTCGTGGGGTCAAGCCACGGTCTGCTCACCCTGTGCGTTGGGTTGCTTGAGTGCCTCTTCGCACGGTCGGGTCCGTCGCCCTCCCGTGAGGCCCCTAATAGGGGGGATGCCCTCCATTAGGGGGGGTCGGGGGGGCTTGGCCCTCCCTGTTCTGATGGTTGTGGGGGGCTGTCAGCGGGGTGTATTTGTCAGCCAGCGGCTCCGCTTGGCCTCCCTTGTGCAGTAGGTGATGCCAAGCAGAGCCCCTTAACGAAACAGAACGTTAGGTTATGGCTATAACCAAGTTCTGTTAGTTAGGGGCGACGCTTGGCATCAGACGGCCGCTGCAGCCCTTGACCTCACCTTGTGGTGAAAGCTTGGGAAGGAGGAGAGCAGGTGACCACACACCTGCTTATGAAGGTAAGCTGATGAGGGGTGTGGTCAGACTAATACTGGTATTAAAGGTATATTTGTGGAATGTTATTCAGTACGCGTGCACGTACGCGAGGGAGTGCAGTAGGTGATGCCAAGCGTCGCCCCTAACTAACAGAACTTGGTTATAGCCATAACCTAACGATAAGACTACAGGTTATGGAAAAGTTATGTTTTCCAGCTCCTACCTCTCAACTGGAACTCAAACAGGCATCTGGCAACAAGTAAACACAACGTGAGTCACTTGTATTTTTATTTCAGTGTTCAAACCTTGTGGAAGAAAGTTCAGAATGTTTCCCTTCAAAAGAGACCAGACTCATGCATGTGGTTCAAGTAATAAATCGCAAATAACTTTGGGTATGCAATCGTCAGGCGTTTTATGCAAAATGTGCCCTCAGCTTAAGGGGTTAAGAAAATGTTTGAGTTTGTTAAATACATGCTTTAGATTTTTTAAGTGGCGACTGACGTCTTCTTTTTCTGTAGCCACATACAGCTCGCCCTCTTTAAGTTGACACAAAGCCAGCCCCTTTCGTGACGGTGGTTTGCAAGCCTGGGGCTTTTGTGACCGCAGTCACTTGCTGATGGGGTGCGACCACTTTAGAAAATACCAACCAAGCGTGAACGCGGGGGTGGGGGTGTGTCAAAAATATATCAGGTATGAATTTCAAAGATACCCAGCGTACAATATGGGTTTAACACAGCTTTACAGTGGGGTCTGGAAGCTCGGAGTTGCTAATAAACAGTTTAAATCATTGTTACAAAGCGAGTGGTACTTACAGAGCGAGCCGTGTATTTCCGCCATTGGTGTCACCGCGCATGCGCACCAAGCAGCCAAATGCGAATATGCGAATATAGCGAATAAAAGAAATAAATAACGATCATAAAAACGAGTATACTCGTTTTTGGTGCAGAACCAGTTAATGGGTTATTGATCGTTAACGTTACCAATGATCGAGTAAGGAACGTGCTTACAATTTGCAACCCTATCTCAAACCGTTCAATCTCAAGCAGGGATCCAGGCTCATGAACACAGGAATCTGCCACAGCTCTGTGTCCTGGATGATAGAAACACTGCTCTCTGCACCACAGCTCTGTGTCCTGGATGATAGAAACACTGCTCTCTGCACCACAGCTCTGTGTCCTGGATGATAGAAACACTGCTCTCTGCACCACAGCTCTGTGTCCTGGATGATAGAAACACTGCTCTCTGCACCACAGCTCTGTGTCCTGGATGATAGAAACACTGCTCTCTGCACCACAGCTCTGTGTCCTGGATGATAGAAACACTGCTCTCTGCACCACAGCTCTGTGTCCTGGATGATAGAAACACTGCTCTCTGCACCACAGCTCTGTGTCCTGGATGATAGAAACACTGCTCTCTGCACCACAGCTCTGTGTCCTGGATGATAGAAACACTGCTCTCTGCACCACAGCTCTGTGTCCTGGATGATAGAAACACTGCTCTCTGCACCACAGCTCTGTGTCCTGGATGATAGAAACACTGCTCTCTGCACCACAGCTCTGTGTCCTGGATGATAGAAACACTGCTCTCTGCACCACAGCTCTGTGTCCTGGATGATAGAAACACTGCTCTCTGCACCACAGCTCTGTGTCCTGGATGATAGAAACACTGCTCTCTGCACCACAGCTCTGTGTCCTGGATGATAGAAACACTGCTCTCTGCACCACAGCTCTGTGTCCTGGATGATAGAAACACTGCTCTCTGCTCCACAGCTACTGCTTGAACCGTTACCTTCTTCTTGGTGCATCCGGACTGGACGAGGATGGCGAAGTCTCCGATCTCGTGGGGAATCTCGTGCAGGAGGATGGTGATGGTCGTGACCGTTCCCACCGCAGGACCCACCAGGAAGGACGCCCCGATGGCCAGGCCGTCGGTGAAGTTGTGGGTGAAGTCGGCCGCAAGATTCAGGTACGCAGACACCTTGATGTCTATAGTTAGTGAGAGAATCAGCCAATGAGACGCACAAGAGCTACAGCTGCAGACTTAAGAGAGTATTATCTACACTATCTAGTAAAGTATGAAACTGTTTCAAGTGCCTTCTGTCTACTAAAAGGTGCATCAGTGTTAATGCTTGTTTTTATTTATGTTTTCAGTTCTTAAAAGTGTTGGGTTTATAATTCAGTTAGACATTAGTGTAAAAACACTGAAGTCTGCGTTCAGGATGACAGCATGTACATTAATTACTACTGTATATAGTAATAATACCAAGAAAAAGGTCTCTAAGTTGACTCACTAAACAGCTGTTTGAGAACGGGATCAAAAGGTCCGTCTGAAAACATGTTGGATGAATAAATTATCTCCTCACCCGGGCTTTTCTCTTCATCTTTCTCTTTCTTTGGTGGCTTCTGATCTTTGCCTTCCTTCCCCTCTTTCGTCATTTCCTCCCCCTCGTCTTCCTCTCCGTCGCTCTCCTTTGCCTTGGGAGCGGCTGGCGATGGAAGGACAAACACAAAGCATCATTTAATGCTACTTCGCTAAGAGCAACCATAACAAATATATAATTTGAAATGGGCTCAGATGTAGTGACATTCAGCAACTATTGGACGAGGAGGGGATGTTGGATGGGGGAGTGCAGGAGAATGGAGGAGAGGGATAGAGGAGAGGAATAGAGGAGAGGAATGGGGAGGAGGAGAATAGAGAGGAGAGGGATAGAGGAGAGGAAAAGAGGAGAGGAATAGAGAGGAGAATAGAGAGGAGAGGAATAGAGGAGAGGAATAGAGAGGAGGAGAATAGAAGAGAGGAATGGAGGAGAGGAATAGAGATGAGGGGAATAGAGAGGAGAGGAATGGATGAGAGGAATGGAGGAGAGGAATGGAGGAGAGGAATAGAGAGGAGAGGAATAGAGAGGAGAGGAATAGAGGAGAGGAATAGAGAGGAGAATAGAGGAGAATAGAAGAGAGGAATAGAGGAGAGGAATAGAGGAGAGGAATAGAGGAGAGGAATAGAGAGGAGGAGGAATAGAGAGGAGGAGGCATAGAGGAGAGGAATAGAGGAGAGGAATAGAGAGGAGAGGAATAGAGAGGAGAGGAATAGAGGAGAGGAATAGAGGAGAGGAATAGAGAGGAGAGGAATAGAGAGGAGAGGAATAGAGAGGAGAGGAATAGAGGAGAGGAATAGAGAGGAATAGAGAGGAGAGGAATAGAGAGGAATAGAGAGGAGGAGGAATAGAGGAGAGGAATAGAGAGGAGAGGAATAGAGAGGAGAGGAATAGAGGAGAATAGAGAGAGGAATGGAGAGGAGAGGAATAAAGAGAGGAATGGAGAGAATATAGAGGAGAATAGAGAGGAGAGGAATAGATCGGTTCCCAGCAGAGAGAGCTACCAGGTGAATGACTTGTGTTCCCAGAGACCTACCGTGTGAATGACTTGTGTTCCCAGAGACCTACCATGTGAATGACTTGTGTTCCCAGAGACCTACCATGTGAATGACTTGTGTTCCCAGAGACCTACCGTGTGAATGACTTGTGTTCCCAGAGACCTACCATGTGAATGACTTGTGTTCCCAGAGACCTACCATGTGAATGACTTGTGTTCCCAGAGACCTACCATGTGAATGTCTTGTGTTCCCAGAGACCTACCATGTGAATGACTTGTGTTCCCAGAGACCTACCATGTGAATGACTTGTGTTCCCAGCAGATAGACCTACCATGTGAATGACTTGTGTTCCCAGAGACCTACCATGTGAATGACTTGTGTTCCCAGAGACCTACCATGTGAATGACTTGTGTTCCCAGAGACCTACCATGTGAATGACTTGTGTTCCCAGAGACCTACCATGTGAATGACTTGTATTCCCAGCAGTGCATGTGAGCGGATCGGAGCGCGAGCGGCGCGGGGCGCGGAGCGGCCGGTTTTGACGTGAGCGAGGAGTGGGTTTTAAAATGAGTCGGCGCGACGTCCGGAGCGAGAGTTCTCCTCCGCTCCAATCCACTCCAGGCCGCTCACAGTGGTTTAACACTGATGTAATATATACATGCAGTACAATGCCAAAGCAACAGATGGCGATGTACAAACATGAAGGCCATTTTCAACCAATGAGAAGGGTGAACCTGTGATAGGCTGTTCGTTCAGGCTTTGTCACTGTAGAGACGCCCACACTCAATCCAGTTAGAAAAAGTATCGACGCCATTGTTGTTGACGTTAGCTTACATGCTAACGTTAATGGCAGCGACCATAGCATTGTGGCTCGGCTAGCCTATCATCGCTTAATAGAGATAGTGAATGGATAAACAACGTTATTTAACATTGCAGAATGGCTACAATTACAATGCGGCTCAATACAAACAATTGTTAAGGGGCCCAGGGGGTGTAGACTGTTGTAGTTTGAGCTCATTTACACCATGCTCCAAAAAAAGAAGAAAAAAAACTGCCGAGCGATCTGGCGCGGGGAGCGGGGAGCTCTCGATTCAAGGTGAGCGGGGAGCGAGCGGAGAGCGACTTGGGGGCGGGGTCAACATGAGTGATTAGCGGAGCGGACCAAGCTTTAAAGAGCGAAGAGCGGATTTCTCGGCCGCGCCGATCCGCTCACGTGGTCTGATTCCCAGAGACCTACCATGTGAATGACTTGTGTTCCCAGAGAACCCACAGGCCGACGGAGCGGTCATGGTCGTGAGCGGCGCCTGTGGAGAAGCAGGAGAGACGTTCTGTATGAATAACATCTCAGCCACAGACTCATACCCCCCCCGACACTCAACTAACCGCCTCGGCCAGTCCTTCATACCAGCGGCCATCAGGCTCCACAACAGTGGGCAGGGACTGCTGCCAGACACCCAACTAGAACTAATAGGAACCAAAGGAGGACAATAACACTACCTTATGCATATTGCACCTTATGTGAATACTGTGATACTGTGAATACTGTATATTTCAGTTAGTTAATTAGTAAATTATAACACTACCTTATGCATACTGCACCTTATGTGAATACTGTATATTTCAGTTAGTTAGATAGTAAATTATAACACTACCTTATGCATACTGCACCTTATGTGAATACTGTATTTTTTCAGTTACCGGTAGTTAGATAGTAAATTATATTGACTTATTTGTTTACACTGCTTGTGTTGTTTTTACAACCTCAGTGTTTCCCCTACCATTGCACCGCCAACCGGACGCCCCGCCCCTCCAGAACAAATATATTTAAAAAAAATATATATATATATATATATATATTTTTTTTATTAAAGTTTGCTTTAATCAGCTAAATTATAGCTAAATTATACATAAATCGGTTTTCATATAAATCAATCTTCACTAAGACATTAAACCGGTGGTGCAGCGCGGTCTACGGAGACGCAGAAACCAAATCCATTCCGAGACAACTCCGAGACTGACTAGCATCGCGCGTAACAAGTCTCAGGGCTAGATCCACAAAGAATAGATTGCACGGTGCTAATTGCACCCTTACTTACAATTCACTATGAATTGAAAAGGGGGGACCCTGGTGTAAATAAGACGAAAGTCTTTCTCTGGTCTGCATCCCCTTAACAATTGTGTGTATTGAGCCGTACTGTATTATACCCATTCTGCAATCTGTTAATAAAGTTTTCATTCAATCAATCACCTTGTTAATATTTATTCACCTAATTTATGTGCAATAATTTCATTTCAGCTCAGTGTAGAGAAATGCACCGATACTAACAACCGCCTTACTAGTAGTTTTGGGGGCCTACCACCCCCCCCTGAAAAAAATCCCTTTGATTTGTTTTGTTATTCTTATTCGTGACCTGTTCTGTCTAAATGTTTAATGTCGAGCGATTTGCCAAATTTCCCTCGGGATAATAAAAGTATTTCTATTCTATTCTATTCTACAGGAGATCCAGGGTTTAAAACATGCAGGAACAAGGAATTACGACCCTTCCCACGTTTCAGTGTTGCAACCTTCATTAGATAATTAAGCAATATTTCTCAACAGGGAGGACTATACCGTGAGACTTGGTAGTAAACAGGTTAGTACTATTTTTTACTATTATTAGTGAAGAGTTTTATTTATCCATTTGTTTTTTAACCCTTTCACTGCCACACGACAGCCGGTTAACCCTTTCACTGTGACAATACAGAAGGTTAGCCCTTTACCGACGGCGATGCTCCATCATTAGCATCATTAGCTCTGCGGATGCTAAAGGGTTAAATGAGAGAGTGTTACACCTCTACCACTCGATCCAATAACAGTTCCATACCGTGGGCGTGGCCGTGGTCATGTGACTCTTCACTGGCGTGTGAGTGGCCAGGTCCTTCATCTCCTGTGTGAGAATGTGGTGCTGCAAGAACAAACGAGAGGAAAAGGTCAAACAGATCATATAATAAATAATAAACTTTATTTGTGTTTACTGCTTGATGCACTACAGGGCCAGGCTGCGTGTACCCGGAATTCGGTTTCCGGGTTCCTCTGATTGGCCGCGACCCCCACGTGACCCGCCCCCCTATCCACCGCGGACTCGCTCGCTTCCTCAATTTATACGCATGGAAGTATTGACTGAATGAATGAATGAATGAAAACTTTATTTATCAGATTGCAGAATGGGTACAATACAGTACGGCTCAATACACACAATTGTTAAGGGGATGCAGACCTGAGAAAGACGTTTGTCTTGTTTACATCAGGGTCCCCCATTTTCAATTCATATAGAACGACTACGCCGTAACAAATCATTAAAAGAATATACCGTTAACTGGAATATGTTGTGCCTTTACACATATGTTGGATTATGTAATTGGTTTGTCATGACAAACAAATTTTAAAAATCGCGATTTACCCGCCGGCTACAACAACACTCAGTTATCGCGATATAATTTTTTTCCATATCGCCCAGCCCTAATGAAAAGCGCTATACAAATAAAGTTATTATTATTATTATTACTACCCAGAGCGTGGGGGATGAGGTGGAGGAAGGCGTCTCCCAGAAGTCCTCCGGAGGCGAAGCTGAGCAGCACCTTCAGCAGGTTCTGGTGTTTGTCCGTGTTGGACTGGACCGGGATGAGGAAGAGGATGAGGAAGGGCGCGGCGCTGATCAGCAGAGTGGCTCCAATGGCCTAGAGAGGTAAACAAAGAGACCAGGGTTTATGTTTATGTTTATTAGGATCCCCATTAGTCATCATCAACGTGTTGACTATTCCTCCTGGGGTCCTCACAGATAAACACATACAAATATGAAACATTCAGTGTAACTCAGTCATATATCACATCCATAATCAATAGAAAATAAAACAAAAGGTCATAGGTGAATCCATTTCACCATACCTTTAAAAAAAGCACAAAGTAAACAGAAGGAGTTTGGATAACATGGCTGCAGCTACACTCATGCATGATGACATATATTGATTTCCTTCCGGATTATGGCTCCTTTAAGTTTATTTTTGAAACTGTCCTTGTTTTCCGTCCGTATAATATGTAATGGGATCCTATTCCAGTATGTTATGGCTCTATACTATACATTGCAGTTTTCTTTAGAGCGTTGGTTCTAGGCAGAGGTAGGGTGAAGCGACTACTTGAAGCATGTATTATGGTCATGGCTATCATTGGTGGATAAAAGCATAGAATACAATTTAGTGTGTTTACCTAAGGTACAAATGTTCTTTAAAAACCTAATCAAACTGCATGCTAGCCTCTCCTCCACCCTCATCCACACAGGGATTCAGAAAGGTGAGCTTGAACACATCAAACCCGTGTTTCCATGCTGCCGATACCGGAGTCATAACCTTTGATTGTAGTCCGATACGGAGTACTTTACTCAGCGGTGTAGCCTTAGAGACCACTGGTTTGGGGTCACTAGGCAGACATGTATATACTGTACCTGTAGGGTTGTATTCAAAGGTTGAAACTTTCCATGGGAATATATGAGAATTAATGGGAATGAACCAGAAAAGAAAAAGGAAATATAGGGGTTATTTGCACAGGCTGTATTTACCATGTCATATGAAGGGTATCTGCAAGTTCAATTTAAGACTTTTTAAGACCTTTTTAATACCACTCAGAGCGAACCATGACAATGCTAGCAAAACAACAACAACACATAGCGACACTGAACTGGGAGCTGCACCAATTTAAATTATTGCATGTTCCATATAAGCCGTCACCAGACAAGCTCCTGGTAGCCCCGCAATAAACAACATTTCATACATTTTATATTATTTCATCTCCCGACAGCCCAACCAAAATGTAATACCTGTGCAAATGAAATGTAAGACTTTTTAACTGAACTGACCTGGGACACCTTTCCCAGAGTCTTAAACTCGGCTAGATGATCCATAATCCACCTCCATTAATTTGTGCTAAGCTAGGCTAGCTTGCAGCCAGATAGCTTTCTACTGAACGCACAGAGAGGAAACTGGTATCTATCTTCTTGTCTGACTCTGGAGAAGACGGTGAGCACATAATCCCATAGTTTCCCATAATGTTGGCGTGTTTCTTTAACATCAACATACTGTAAGTGACATGGTGTTACGCTGCATGGTGTTGCTGTGGTTTGGGTTGTCTGCTTATTATGGGAACTGTGTCACACAGGGTTGCACTCGGTCACCTCACTGCAACGTTACAGCTTCCTGTTCACATACTTGCTGTATATCTGTATATCTGAGAGTCTATATTCAGGGTTGATTGTTTCTAATCTACATATAGATGGGCTCAGTGGCAGTGCGTTGCTAGGCAACAGATTGGACCCAGGTGTATTTCCTGTTGCAGTGTTTACTAATATCAAATATAGGCTTGTTGTCCATTTAGAATGTTTATGTTGCAGTGTTTACTAATATCAAATATAGGCGTGTTGTCCATTTAGAATGTTTATGTTGCAGTGTTTACTAATATCAAATATAGGCGTGTTGTCCATTTAGAATGTTTATGTTGCAGTGTTTACTAATATCAAATATAGGCGTGTTGTCCATTTAGAATGTTTATGTTGCAGTGTTTACTAATATCAAATATAGGCGTGTTGTCCATTTAGAATGTTTATGTTGCAGTTGTGGCAATCCCAGGTGTAGGGGTGGCAGAATAAACAACACACAGACAGGTTGCAGTTCCCAAAATCATGCTCTTTATTTTCTATTCAAATAATAACGGTTTGCTGGCGGTAATCTGTCGGCCGGGCGGCGTCTCCGCTCTGTGGCCTTTTGCCTTGCGCTGCTACGGGGGGCTGAGAGGAGGCTCCTCGGCTCCATTAAGTCCCCCCTCCCCAACAGGCGCACCGCGCCGTGATTCGCTAATCACGTAATCACTCTGATGGGTCTTTAGTGACAGGTGCGTCCGGAAGCGGACGCCCAAACATGGGCAGCGCCCAGCCATTGGGTCGCCACATAGCGCCCATCAATCACCAAGCCCAGGGGTGGCTTGGGGTTGCCACAGTACCCCCCCTCCAGCTCCGACCGTCGGGGAAGAGCGTCCGACGCCCAACAGGCATCCTTCCTGGAGAGGGCGTCTGCGTTGCCATGCGCCACCCCTGACCTGTGAATGACAGAAAAGTTAAATGATTGCAACTCCAGAAACCATCGAGTCACCCTGGCATTGGTCCCCTTTGTCTTGGCCATCCAGACGAGGGGGGCGTGATCCGTCACCAGCGTGAAGCGCCTCCCCAGCAGATAATAACGGAGCGTCTCCAGTGCCCACTTAATTGCCAGACCTTCGCGCTCCACCGCAGAATAGTTGCGCTCGTGTGGCAGCAGCTTCCTGCTCACATATAAAATTGGATGTTCCTCACCCTCCAGTTGCTGGGAGAGGACCGCTCCCAGTCCCACCTCTGATGCATCTGTCTGTACCGTCATCTCCTTGTCGAAGTTCGGGGAGATCAGCACTGGTCCCGAACAGAGGGCAGTCTTGAGGTCCTCGAACGCCGCCTCCGCCTCCGGTGTCCACTTCACCGTGAACGGCCGCCGCGCCTGGGTCAGATCTGTGAGGGGAGCAGCGCAAGCAGCAAAGTTAGGGATAAACCTCCTGTAATAGCTCGCTAGCCCATTAAACGTCCTGACCTGCTTTTTGGTTAAAGGGCGAGGCCACTCCCTTATCGCATCAATTTTCCTCTTCTGCGGTTTTACATTGCCCCGGCCTATTGTGAACCCCAGGTACTCTGCCTCTTCTAGTCCCAGCCTGCATTTCTTTGGGTTGGCGGTGAGACCCGCCTCCCGGAGGGCACCCAACACCGCTCTCACCTTTTGGAGGTGGGTGTCCCAATCTGATGAGTGAATGATAATGTCATCGAGATATGCGGCTGCATACTCCCGATGGGGCCGTAGTACTCTGTCCATCAGCCTCTGAAAGGTAGATGGCGCCCCATGCAGGCCAAACGGGAGAACTTTATAATGAAACAGCCCGTCTGGGGTGGAGAAAGCCGTCTTCTCCCTCGAGGCGGGGGCCAGAGGGACTTGCCAATAACCCTTCGTTAGATCTAGTGTCGTGATAAACCTGGCCAGGCCCAGTCTATCAATGAGCTCATCCACTCTACATTTACATTTACATTTACATTTAGTCATTTAGCTGACGCTTTTATCCAAAGCGACTTACAAGTTCTGTACGACAAGCCATCAGGAAGGGCACAACTCTATCAGCTGAGCAACAATGTTCATCAAAGTGTTGAGTGCTACAGTCAGTGGCGGCTCACCACTAGGGGCGCTAGGGCGCCGACCCACCTGCTGGCCAGCTGCTGTTAAATCAGAGAAGAAGAGAATAAAACTTTTTCGTTTTTGTGTTTTATAGCCCTATAAATAATATAAACATGTTTAAAATTAATAATATTTACTCATTTTAAGTATGTTTGTATTTCCAATGCACAATATAACGTTATTATCTAAATTAAAAAAACACCGTTTTCCAGAGCAGGAAGTGACATCACGTTTTTTTTATTTTTTTTATTTTTTCGTATTTCTCGGGGGCAATACGCGATAGCGCTCTGCGTGCGCGTCACAGTTTGATCGCTGTCTCCGTCACAGCCAATCAGTGCATACGGCGTTGTGCGTTGAAATATGACTATTATGTTGGAATCCGAGCGCGATTTGAAGCGGTCTAGCCAGCAGCGTGAACTTCCGTGAAGGATTTTCCATAGCCGCATTTCGCGGAGACGCTCTCTGATTGGCCGACGCCAGTATTTCTTTCCATGGCAGAATTTCACAGAGACGATATCTGATTGGCCGAATCCAATTTCTAGCTTCGAGATAGTTGTGTTGTTGTGAGATGCATGCAGCTGTTTGCCGTGCCGTGACTGCAAGTTCTTAAGCTTAGGCACTCTTTCAAAGTTGGTTAAGGTTAGAGTTTGTCTTAGAGCATGGCGATAGAACGCCAGGTAGTTTTGCAGTCTGTTCGAGCGGAAATGGACAAAGGTGTACTTGTTGAGTGTTGTGGCAACGAGCTCAGCTGAGCTAACACTTGGCTAACTGCTAACTTGGCCCTGGACGTTCAACTAAACAGTGAGTCTATCTCTCTCTCTCTCTCTCTCTCTCTCTCTGTATCTGTATCAATCTTGGATGCAATAATAACGTTACTTACCACACTGACTATCTCGATGGCTCATTGATTTAACTACTGCAGCTCTCTCGGATTGAAAATACGTGGATTATGGCTTGTTCAATATCGTCTATGTTTGAATGAATGAATGAATGAATGAGAACTTTATTAACAGATTGCAGAATGGGTACAATACAGTACGGCTCAATACACACAATTGTTAAGGGGATGCAGACCAGAGAAAGACGTTTGTCTTGTTTACATCAGGGTCCCAGATTTTCGATTCATATCGATAGTTTAATAGCTAGCCTTGGCTCGTTTAACAATATGCAAAATATGTGTACAGCCCTGTACTCATACTGAAGTTATTCTTGGTATATAATAGGTCTGATTGTGTAACGAATCGATTCCACGTCGCGCTGTGTGTGAGAGAGAGAAGGAGAGAGGGAGAGATCTGCCTGTGTTTGTAGACGGGCGAGTTTTGTTTCTAACTTTTCTATTTATATATTGTGTTTCAAGTTGTGAATTAGAGTCTAGACTATACTTTATTTGACTGGTTGTGTGTTGTTGTAGTAACAGCTGAGCGACTCGTTCATAAGAGCCGATTCATTGCCGTGAGCGTGAGTCGAATCGCTCACGTCTGGCAATGAGTGTTGCGTGGTACTGTACTGTACATGTTTGGTATATGTTTGGTATAGCGCCCCCTAGTGGCGAAACCCAGCGGCCGCCACTGGCTACAGTGTAGGTTAGTTTATTAGGACAAGTGCATGACAGTACGGTTAGTTAGGGTTAGATTTTTTTTTTTTTTTTTTTTTTTTAATTCAGATAATGGTTGAAGAAGTGCGTCTTTAGTCGACGGCGAAAGATTGGACGTGATTCGGCTGTCCTAACTGGGGTGGGTAGTTCATTCCACCATTGTGGGGCAAGGACTGAGAATAGGCGACTTCTCTTTGATGACCCTCCCGGAGCTTGGATAGGAGTAGGTCTGAGGCGGCCAGAAGATGCAGAGCGTAGGGGTCTTGAGGGTGTGTAGTTAGAGACCATTGACCGGAGGTAGGCGGGAGCGGTTCCCTTTGCCGCACGGTATGCTAGGTCGAGGGCCTTGAAGCGGATTCGTGCAGCAATGGGGAGCCAGTGCAGGTCCCTAAGAAGTGGGGTGACATGGGCCGACTTCGGTAGGTTTGAGATCAGGCGGGCCGCTGCGTTCTGAATGAGTTGAAGAGGCTTAGTGGCAGTGGCCGGGAGGCCAGCGAGCAGTGCATTGCAGTAGTCGAGGCGGGAGATGACTGTTGATTGGACGAGGAGTTGGGTGGCTTCTTTTGTCAGGAAGGGGCGTATCCTTCTGACGTTGCTCAGGAGGAATCGGCAGGTTCTGGTCGTCGCTGCGATGTGAGCAGAGAAGTTCAACTGGTCGTCGAGGACAACACCAAGGTTCTTGGCGGTCGGGGACGCAGTCACAGGTGCATTCTCGACTGTGATTGAAAGGTCGGTTAGGGGGGAGGATTTGGCCGGCAGGTGGAGCAATTCTGTTTTGCTTAGGTTCAGTTTGAGGTGGTTGGACGTCATCCAGGCTGAGATGTCGGACAGACAGGCCGAGATCCGCACAGAGACGTGGATATCTGAGGGAGGGAAGGAGAGGAAGAGTTGAGTATCGTCGGCATAACAATGGTAGGAGAAGCCATGAGACGTGATAATGTTACCCAGTGATTTAGTGTAGAGGGAGAAGAGAAGGGGTCCTAAAACCGAGCCCTGGGGGACACCCGTCCGCAGGGGGCGGGTGGCCGACAGGGTCCCTCTCCATGACACTTGGTAGGAGCGGTCATTGAGGTATGATGACAGCCATGTCAGCGCAGAGCCAGCCACTCCCATTCCTGCGAGGGCCGCAAGGAGGATCTGGTGGTTGACTGTGTCGAAGGCTGCAGATAGATCTAGGAGAATCAGGACAGAGGAGAGGCCTTTCGCTTTTGCTAAGTGAAGTGCCTCTGTGACCGCAATGAGGGCTGTGGATAGGCGTCAAACTTTGAAATGTCATTAAGCTTCCTGAAATCATTGCAGAACCTGGTTGTTGAGTCGGGTTTCGGCACTAAAACAATAGGACTGGACCACCCGCTATGAGACTCCTCAATCACTCCCATCTCCAGCATGACCCGCACTTCTCTTCTGACGGCCTCTCTTTTTGCCTCTGGGATACGATAGGGCTTCAGCTTTACCTTGTCTCCCGGGCTGGTAATGATGTGGTGCTGGGCCAATGTGGTGCGGCCCGGCGTGGCCGAAAACACGTCCCGGTTCTGTTGGACCAGCTCCCGAAGCTCCTGCCGTTGGGTCGGGGACAACTGTTCCCCGATGGGAACATCGGCCGCCTCTGCCACCTGCTGCACAAAAGGGGGGAGAGGGGGGGGCGAGAGCAACACATCCCGGGCATGCCATTTCTTCAACAGGTTAACATGGTATAACTGTCGATGCTTCCTACGGTCGGGCTGGTGGACCTTGTAGTTGACGGGACCCACCTTCTCGATTATGTCGTAGGGTCCCTGCCATTTGGCTAGGAATTTGCACTCTGCTGTCGGTACCAGTACTAGGACCCGGTCCCCCACATTAAACTCCCGTGGCTGTGCGCCCCGGTCATAAATGCGCTTCTGTGCGTCTTGGGCCTGTTGCATATGTTCTCTCACCACTGGCCAGAGCGCCTTCATCCTGTCTCTCATTACCTGCACATGCTCTATGAGAGACCGGTGGGGCGACGGCTGTTCCTCCCAAATCTCCTTTGCGATGTCCAGGAGACCCCGCGGCTTGCGGGCGTGAGCAGCTCAAATGGCGAGAAGCCAGTGGAAGCCTGTGGGACCTCACGCACAGAGAACATCAGAAAGGGCAACAACTGATCCCAATTCTTCCCATCCTTCTCCATCACCTTCCTTAGCATGCTTTTCAGGGTTTTGTTGAAGCGCTCGCACAGCCCATCCGTCTGTGGATGGTATATGGAGGTTCGCAGCTGTTCCACTTTCATTAGTTTGCACATTTCTTTCATGACCCGCGACATAAAGCACGAGCCCTGATCAGTGAGAATAGAGTCGGCAATTCCCACCCGACTAAACAAATGAAAGAGCTCCCGTGCCACAATTTTGGCCGTCACCGTGCGTAACGGGATGGCTTCGGGGTAACGGGTAGCATAATCTATGATTACCAGTATATACTGGTGGCCTCGGGACGATTTGACTAGCGGGCCCACCACGTCGAGGGCAATTCTTGAGAAGGGGGTCTCAATGATGGGCAGCGGGATCAGAGGATTTTTATATTGTACCTTTGGTGCTGCGCGTTGACACTCTGGGCAGCTCCTGCAGTAGTCCTCTACCGCTCTCTTCATGCCCGGCCAGTGGAAACGCGCCCTTATGCGCTCCATGGTTTTGTCCACGCCCAGGTGCGCTCCGAGGATATGTGAATGCGCTAGCTGGAGTACAGTGGGAATAAAGAATTTCGGCACCAGCAATAGATCTCTAACCTCATCATTCTTTTTTACAACTTGGTACAGCAATTGTCTTTTTATTGCAAAGTGAGGATATGACAGGTTACTCACCCCCTCCACTGGATTTCCATCTATGGTTTTGATATTCGCCCGGGCCTGCGTTAGGTTTGGGTCTTCCAGCTGGGCCGTTCCGAACTGACCCGCCAGGTCCCTCCCCACCTCGTCCGCCTGGGGAAACTCCGCAAATGGGTCCTCGTCACTGCTATCCGTCTCGGGGCCCGCTTGGGGCGCCGGCGCGTCGCCACCCACACCTGATGCCGTCTCTGTCTCACTCCCCGGTATATTCAGGGGTTCCGGCGCGTCGTCACCTACATCTGATGCCGTCTCAGTCTCACTCCCCGTTACGTTCAGAGCACACACCTTCGGCTGACGTAACCCTTTCCTCTTCCTCGGTTTACCCGTAGAGGGTGGGGTGCGCGGGGAGATGACGGCTGAGCACAGCTGGCGATACAGGGGGCAGACTCGACCAATCAGCAGCGCTACCGGCAGGTTAGGTATGACGCCGGCTGTCATCGAGCAGACCCCCTTGGTGGTTGTCAGGGTGATCTGCGCTGTAGGATACAACTTTGTGTCCCCGTGCACACAGGACACTGACACTTGCGGAGCCTCTGCGTCGCAGTGTGCCAAATGGGGCTGAACCAGCGTTATGACACTACCCGAGTCCAGGAGCGCTACGGCATCTTTGTCGTTGACGCGCACGGGTAAAAGTGTCGCCGATGTTTCCTTATGGGCCCAACAGGCTGCGCCATAATTGCACGTCTTTCCGCGGGGGTCTGAAGCTGCCGCCGATGGCATGGACACATCCCGGCCTGGGCAGTTCCACGAGAGATGCCCGGGCTCGCCGCAGTCATAGCAGCGTCTTTGGTCCTGGTCGAACAGCGGTCTTCTTCGGGGTAGTTCGGGATCACCTGCGTTCCCTACCCGGCCCCTTGGGCTGGGCTCGTCAGGACCCCTCCTTGTTCTCGGCCGCTCTGGCTTTTCCCCTCGCCCCCCTTTGAGTAACTCCCGCGTTACCTGGTGGGCCTCCACAATATTCACCAGCTGCTCCACGGAGCGGGGGTCCGCTTGACTCGCCTGCTTCTTCGTGTCATAGGGGAGGGCTCTGACAAAGCGGTGCATAACAATCCGTTCCAAGACCGTGGGCCCTCCGGGGTCAGTCATTAGCCAGGCTCGGCTTATGCGGACTAGGTCGTGCATCTGGGAGCGCGGGGAGGCCTGTGCGTCATACACCCAGTCATGGAACCGCTGCGCACGGGACTGCAGACTATGTATTGTATCGTTAGACTATTGTATTGTATTGTATATTAGTACACTGCACAGTATTGTATATTGTATGGTAACTACGTCTACGAACATTGTACATATGTCAAAAACTGAACACTGTGACCTCTTTTTTTACTTCTAATTTTTACTATGTTTTTATTTCATACTTATCTTGTCATGCACAGTCTCTGGAGCGCAACAGTAAGAAGCATTTTGTACAAAAGTATTCTGTACTTCTGTATGACAACTATTAAAGAAACTTGAAACTTGAAACTATGGCCGTAACGGGACAAAATTTCCTGCTTTAGCCGAGTGTAGTTCTCGGCTTGCTCCGGTGGCAGGTCCTGGTAGGCCTTTTGCGCATTACCCGACAGGAAGGGGGCCAGCAGTCCCCCCCAGTCGTCTTCTGGCCAGCCCTCACGGCCGGCGGTGCGCTCAAACGCTAGGAGATAGGCTTCTATATCCTCCTGCTCCGTCAGCTTGGGGATGAAGCGCCCGGGGTTAGGCCGCGTCCCGGCGGCCCCTTCCTCCCGCCGGTGAGAGGCCATCCGCTGGAGCTCCGCGTGGATCATCCCCGTCTGTTTCCTCTGTTCTTGCAGGGCCTCTTCGTGCCGGGTCTGTTGTTCCATGCTCGCCTGTACGAGCTGCTGCACCAGCGCGTCCATGCTTTTTTTTTTTTGTTATTAAATATATATTTTTCTTTTTTAATTTCTTTTATTCTACTTCGATAAAGTCTATTGTTGTTTATTCCGCACCCCTGATTGCCAGTAGACTATGCCCGCATTCTCCACCACTGTGGCAATTCCAGGTGTAGGGGTGGCAGAATAAACAACACACAGACAGGTTGCAGTTCCCAAAATCATGCTCTTTATTTTCTATTCAAATAATAACGGTTTGCTGGCGGTAATCTGTCGGCCGGGCGGCGTCTCCGCTCTGTGGCCTTTTGCCTTGCGCTGCTACGGGGGGCTGAGAGGAGGCTCCTCGGCTCCATTAAGTCCCCCCTCCCCAACAGGCGCACCGCGCCGTGATTCGCTAATCACGTAATCACTCTGATGGGTCTTTAGTGACAGGTGCGTCCGGAAGCGGACGCCCAAACATGGGCAGCGCCCAGCCATTGGGTCGCCACATAGCGCCCATCAATCACCAAGCCCAGGGGTGGCTTGGGGTTGCCACACAGTGTTTACTAATATCAAATATAGGCGTGTTGTCCATTTAGAATGTTTATGTTGCAGTGTTTACTAATATCAAATATAGGCGTGTTGTCCATTTAGAATGTTTATGGTGCAGTGTTTACTAATATCAAATATAGGCGTGTTGTCCATTTAGAATGTTTATGTTGCAGTGTTTACTAATATCAAATATAGGCGTGTTGTCGATTTAGAATGTGTATGGTGCAGTGTTTACTAATATCAAATATAGGCGTGTTGTCCATTTAGAATGTTTATGTTGCAGTGTTTACTCATATCAAATATAGGCGTGTTGTCCATTTAGAATGTTTATGTTGCAGTGTTTACTAATATCAAATATAGGCGTGTTGTCCATTTATAATGTTTATGTTGCAGTGTTTACTAATATCAAATATAGGTGTGTTGTCCATTTAGAATGTTTATGTTGCAGTGTTTACTAATATCAAATATAGGCGTGTTGTCCATTTAGAATGTTTATGGTGCAGTGTTTACTAATATCAAATATAGGCGTGTTGTCCATTTAGAATGTTTATGTTGCAGTTGTGGCAATCCCAGGTGTAGGGGTGGCAGAATAAACAACACACAGACAGGTTGCAGTTCCCAAAATCATGCTCTTTATTTTCTATTCAAATAATAACGGTTTGCTGGCGGTAATCTGTCGGCCGGGCGGCGTCTCCGCTCTGTGGCCTTTTGCCTTGCGCTGCTACGGGGGGCTGAGAGGAGGCTCCTCGGCTCCATTAAGTCCCCCCTCCCCAACAGGCGCACCGCGCCGTGATTCGCTAATCACGTAATCACTCTGATGGGTCTTTAGTGACAGGTGCGTCCGGAAGCGGACGCCCAAACATGGGCAGCGCCCAGCCATTGGGTCGCCACATAGCGCCCATCAATCACCAAGCCCAGGGGTGGCTTGGGGTTGCCACAGTACCCCCCCTCCAGCTCCGACCGTCGGGGAAGAGCGTCCGACGCCCAACAGGCATCCTTCCTGGAGAGGGCGTCTGCGTTGCCATGCGCCACCCCTGACCTGTGAATGACAGAAAAGTTAAATGATTGCAACTCCAGAAACCATCGAGTCACCCTGGCATTGGTCCCCTTTGTCTTAGCCATCCAGACGAGGGGGGCGTGATCCGTCACCAGCGTGAAGCGCCTCCCCAGCAGATAATAACGGAGCGTCTCCAGTGCCCACTTAATTGCCAGACCTTCGCGCTCCACCGCAGAATAGTTGCGCTCGTGTGGCAGCAGCTTCCTGCTCACATATAAAATTGGATGTTCCTCACCCTCCAGTTGCTGGGAGAGGACCGCTCCCAGTCCCACCTCTGATGCATCTGTCTGTACCGTCATCTCCTTGTCGAAGTTCGGGGAGATCAGCACTGGTCCCGAACAGAGGGCAGTCTTGAGGTCCTCGAACGCCGCCTCCGCCTCCGGTGTCCACTTCACCGTGAACGGCCGCCGCGCCTGGGTCAGATCTGTGAGGGGAGCAGCGCGAGCAGCAAAGTTAGGGATAAACCTCCTGTAATAGCTCGCTAGCCCATTAAACGTCCTGACCTGCTTTTTGGTTAAAGGGCGAGGCCACTCCCTTATCGCATCAATTTTCCTCTTCTGCGGTTTTACATTGCCCCGGCCTATTGTGAACCCCAGGTACTCTGCCTCTTCTAGTCCCAGCCTGCATTTCTTTGGGTTGGCGGTGAGACCCGCCTCCCGGAGGGCACCCAACACCGCTCTCACCTTTTGGAGGTGGGTGTCCCAATCTGATGAGTGAATGATAATGTCATCGAGATATGCGGCTGCATACTCCCGATGGGGCCGTAGTACTCTGTCCATCAGCCTCTGAAAGGTAGATGGCGCCCCATGCAGGCCAAACGGGAGAACTTTATAATGAAACAGCCCGTCTGGGGTGGAGAAAGCCGTCTTCTCCCTCGAGGCGGGGGCCAGAGGGACTTGCCAATAACCCTTCGTTAGATCTAGTGTCGTGATAAACCTGGCCAGGCCCAGTCTATCAATGAGCTCATCCACTCTAGGCATGGGATAGGCGTCAAACTTTGAAATGTCATTAAGCTTCCTGAAATCATTGCAGAACCTGGTTGTTGAGTCGGGTTTCGGCACTAAAACAATAGGACTGGACCACCCGCTATGAGACTCCTCAATCACTCCCATCTCCAGCATGACCCGCACTTCTCTTCTGACGGCCTCTCTTTTTGCCTCTGGGATACGATAGGGCTTCAGCTTTACCTTGTCTCCCGGGCTGGTAATGATGTGGTGCTGGGCCAATGTGGTGCGGCCCGGCGTGGCCGAAAACACGTCCCGGTTCTGTTGGACCAGCTCCCGAAGCTCCTGCCGTTGGGTCGGGGACAACTGTTCCCCGATGGGAACATCGGCCGCCTCTGCCACCTGCTGCACAAAAGGGGGGAGAGGGGGGGGCGAGAGCAACACATCCCGGGCATGCCATTTCTTCAACAGGTTAACATGGTATAACTGTCGATGCTTCCTACGGTCGGGCTGGTGGACCTTGTAGTTGACGGGACCCACCTTCTCGATTATGTCGTAGGGTCCCTGCCATTTGGCTAGGAATTTGCACTCTGCTGTCGGTACCAGTACTAGGACCCGGTCCCCCACATTAAACTCCCGTGGCTGTGCGCCCCGGTCATAAATGCGCTTCTGTGCGTCTTGGGCCTGTTGCATATGTTCTCTCACCACTGGCCAGAGCGCCTTCATCCTGTCTCTCATTACCTGCACATGCTCTATGAGAGACCGGTGGGGCGACGGCTGTTCCTCCCAAATCTCCTTTGCGATGTCCAGGAGACCCCGCGGCTTGCGGGCATGAGCAGCTCAAATGGCGAGAAGCCAGTGGAAGCCTGTGGGACCTCACGCACAGAGAACATCAGAAAGGGCAACAACTGATCCCAATTCTTCCCATCCTTCTCCATCACCTTCCTTAGCATGCTTTTCAGGGTTTTGTTGAAGCGCTCGCACAGCCCATCCGTCTGTGGATGGTATATGGAGGTTCGCAGCTGTTCCACTTTCATTAGTTTGCACATTTCTTTCATGACCCGCGACATAAAGCACGAGCCCTGATCAGTGAGAATAGAGTCGGCAATTCCCACCCGACTAAACAAATGAAAGAGCTCCCGTGCCACAATTTTGGCCGTCACCGTGCGTAACGGGATGGCTTCGGGGTAACGGGTAGCATAATCTATGATTACCAGTATATACTGGTGGCCTCGGGACGATTTGACTAGCGGGCCCACCACGTCGAGGGCAATTCTTGAGAAGGGGGTCTCAATGATGGGCAGCGGGATCAGAGGATTTTTATATTGTACCTTTGGTGCTGCGCGTTGACACTCTGGGCAGCTCCTGCAGTAGTCCTCTACCGCTCTCTTCATGCCCGGCCAGTGGAAACGCGCCCTTATGCGCTCCATGGTTTTGTCCACGCCCAGGTGCGCTCCGAGGATATGTGAATGCGCTAGCTGGAGTACAGTGGGAATAAAGAATTTCGGCACCAGCAATAGATCTCTAACCTCATCATTCTTTTTTACAACTTGGTACAGCAATTGTCTTTTTATTGCAAAGTGAGGATATGACAGGTTACTCACCCCCTCCACTGGATTTCCATCTATGGTTTTGATATTCGCCCGGGCCTGCGTTAGGTTTGGGTCTTCCAGCTGGGCCGTTCCGAACTGACCCGCCAGGTCCCTCCCCACCTCGTCCGCCTGGGGAAACTCCGCAAATGGGTCCTCGTCACTGCTATCCGTCTCGGGGCCCGCTTGGGGCGCCGGCGCGTCGCCACCCACACCTGATGCCGTCTCTGTCTCACTCCCCGGTATATTCAGGGGTTCCGGCGCGTCGTCACCTACATCTGATGCCGTCTCAGTCTCACTCCCCGTTACGTTCAGAGCACACACCTTCGGCTGACATAACCCTTTCCTCTTCCTCGGTTTACCCGTAGAGGGTGGGGTGCGCGGGGAGATGACGGCTGAGCACAGCTGGCGATACAGGGGGCAGACTCGACCAATCAGCAGCGCTACCGGCAGGTTAGGTATGACGCCGGCTGTCATCGAGCAGACCCCCTTGGTGGTTGTCAGGGTGATCTGCGCTGTAGGATACAACTTTGTGTCCCCGTGCACACAGGACACTGACACTTGCGGAGCCTCTGCGTCGCAGTGTGCCAAATGGGGCTGAACCAGCGTTATGACACTACCCGAGTCCAGGAGCGCTACGGCATCTTTGTCGTTGACGCGCACGGGTAAAAGTGTTGCCGATGTTTCCTTATGGGCCCAACAGGCTGCGCCATAATTGCACGTCTTTCCGCGGGGGTCTGAAGCTGCCGCCGATGGCATGGACACATCCCGGCCTGGGCAGTTCCACGAGAGATGCCCGGGCTCGCCGCAGTCATAGCAGCGTCTTTGGTCCTGGTCGAACAGCGGTCTTCTTCGGGGTAGTTCGGGATCACCTGCGTTCCCTACCCGGCCCCTTGGGCTGGGCTCGTCAGGACCCCTCCTTGTTCTCGGCCGCTCTGGCTTTTCCCCTCGCCCCCCTTTGAGTAACTCCCGCGTTACCTGGTGGGCCTCCACAATATTCACCAGCTGCTCCACGGAGCGGGGGTCCGCTTGACTCGCCTGCTTCTTCGTGTCATAGGGGAGGGCTCTGACAAAGCGGTGCATAACAATCCGTTCCAAGACCGTGGGCCCTCCGGGGTCAGTCATTAGCCAGGCTCGGCTTATGCGGACTAGGTCGTGCATCTGGGAGCGCGGGGAGGCCTGTGCGTCATACACCCAGTCATGGAACCGCTGCGCACGGGACTGCAGACTATGTATTGTATCGTTAGACTATTGTATTGTATTGTATATTAGTACACTGCACAGTATTGTATATTGTATGGTAACTACGTCTACGAACATTGTACATATGTCAAAAACTGAACACTGTGACCTCTTTTTTTACTTCTAATTTTTACTATGTTTTTATTTCATACTTATCTTGTCATGCACAGTCTCTGGAGCGCAACAGTAAGAAGCATTTTGTACAAAAGTATTCTGTACTTCTGTATGACAACTATTAAAGAAACTTGAAACTTGAAACTATGGCCGTAACGGGACAAAATTTCCTGCTTTAGCCGAGTGTAGTTCTCGGCTTGCTCCGGTGGCAGGTCCTGGTAGGCCTTTTGCGCATTACCCGACAGGAAGGGGGCCAGCAGTCCCCCCCAGTCGTCTTCTGGCCAGCCCTCACGGCCGGCGGTGCGCTCAAACGCTAGGAGATAGGCTTCTATATCCTCCTGCTCCGTCAGCTTGGGGATGAAGCGCCCGGGGTTAGGCCGCGTCCCGGCGGCCCCTTCCTCCCGCCGGTGAGAGGCCATCCGCTGGAGCTCCGCGTGGATCATCCCCGTCTGTTTCCTCTGTTCTTGCAGGGCCTCTTCGTGCCGGGTCTGTTGTTCCATGCTCGCCTGTACGAGCTGCTGCACCAGCGCGTCCATGCTTTTTTTTTTTTGTTATTAAATATATATTTTTCTTTTTTAATTTCTTTTATTCTACTTCGATAAAGTCTATTGTTGTTTATTCCGCACCCCTGATTGCCAGTAGACTATGCCCGCATTCTCCACCACTGTGGCAATTCCAGGTGTAGGGGTGGCAGAATAAACAACACACAGACAGGTTGCAGTTCCCAAAATCATGCTCTTTATTTTCTATTCAAATAATAACGGTTTGCTGGCGGTAATCTGTCGGCCGGGCGGCGTCTCCGCTCTGTGGCCTTTTGCCTTGCGCTGCTACGGGGGGCTGAGAGGAGGCTCCTCGGCTCCATTAAGTCCCCCCTCCCCAACAGGCGCACCGCGCCGTGATTCGCTAATCACGTAATCACTCTGATGGGTCTTTAGTGACAGGTGCGTCCGGAAGCGGACGCCCAAACATGGGCAGCGCCCAGCCATTGGGTCGCCACATAGCGCCCATCAATCACCAAGCCCAGGGGTGGCTTGGGGTTGCCACACAGTGTTTACTAATATCAAATATAGGCGTGTTGTCCATTTAGAATGTTTATGTTGCAGTGTTTACTAATATCAAATATAGGCGTGTTGTCCATTTAGAATGTTTATGGTGCAGTGTTTACTAATATCAAATATAGGCGTGTTGTCCATTTAGAATGTTTATGTTGCAGTGTTTACTAATATCAAATATAAGCGTGTTGTCGATTTAGAATGTGTATGGTGCAGTGTTTACTAATATCAAATATAGGCGTGTTGTCCATTTAGAATGTTTATGTTGCAGTGTTTACTCATATCAAATATAGGCGTGTTGTCCATTTAGAATGTTTATGTTGCAGTGTTTACTAATATCAAATATAGGCGTGTTGTCCATTTATAATGTTTATGTTGCAGTGTTTACTAATATCAAATATAGGTGTGTTGTCCATTTAGAATGTTTATGTTGCAGTGTTTACTAATATCAAATATAGGCGTGTTGTCCATTTAGAATGTTTATGGTGCAGTGTTTACTAATATCAAATATAGGCGTGTTGTCCATTTAGAATGTTTATGGTGCAGTGTTTACTAATATCAAATATAGGCGTGTTGTCCATTTAGAATGTTTATGTTGCAGTGTTTACTAATATCAAATATAGGCGTGTTGTCCATTTAGAATGTTTATGTTGCCAAGTTGAAACCGTGTATAAACTGACTGCCTACTGACTCTAGTGAGTCATGTGTTGTGATTGATTATCTGCCTTAGAAAGGTCCAGAACATTTTCTATTTAGGCAACCGCCTTCGCCATGGGAGTGGGCGTGGCCGTGATGATGGTGGCCGTGGTCGCCATGGGAATGGCTGTGAGCGACAGCAAGCAGCAACACTGCAGACGTGAGCAGCAGACGTACATGGGTCATCTCGGCCCCTGTGAGGGAGAGGGAGAGGGAGAGACTGTTGAGGAATAAAGAAACACAAACATTGTATGGTTGGTGGGTTAACAACCTCTTGAGCCCGGAGCCCTATTTTCTGAAAATCCGCCTAAAAATACATACCTAAGTAAATGGAAGATTGCTCCACTTGGGTTAGGGTTGATTGTTTCAAATCTACATATAGATGGGCTCAGTGGGTCTGCCTCGTTAGACTGTAGGTAATGATAGAACAGTACTGCCTCGTTAGACTGTAGGTAATGATATAACAGTACTGCCTCGTTAGACTGTAGGTAATGATATAACAGTACTGCCTCGTTAGACTGTAGGTAATGATATAACAGTACTGCCTCGTTAGACTGTAGGTAATGATATAACAGTACTGCCTCGTTAGACTGTAGGTAATGATATAACAGTACTGCCTCGTTAGACTGTAGGTAATGATATAACAGTACTGCCTCGTTAGACTATAGGTAATGATATAACAGTACTGCCTCGTTAGACTGTAGGTAATGATATAACAGTACTGCCTCGTTAGACTGTAGGTAATGATATAACAGTACTGCCTCGTTAGACTGTAGGTAATGATATAACAGTACTGCCTCGTTAGACTGTAGGTAATGATATAACAGTACTGCCTCGTTAGACTGTAGGTAATGATATAACAGTACTGCCTCGTTAGACTGTAGGTGGCGTTTTACCTTCAAATGAGCAAGAAATTTAGTCTTAAATGATGGTGGAGAGAGCAGAGTGTGGAAACAAACAGGCTGGATTTAATATTGAAATGTGTTTTTACGTTAGAGCCAGGTGGCACGGATTATACATACGGTGAGTCATTGTCTCTACCATTTGATGAAACGTCAATACTCCGTTGACTCTATTAACTTCTGGTCATTGAGTTACATTTTGAACGAATGAATGAATGAACTCACCCCGCGGAGACTGGGGTGAGTTTTAGCGTGTAGTATTACCGTGTTCGACACTAACTGCTATGATGAACATTTGACCCACATTAGATGAATGGTATAACGTTGCCCACGGAATTATAAACGATCCCCCGCCCATCCGGTCATCATCAGATGATACGTAGAAACTTCTAGAAGCACGTCCATTTGAAATTTTTCATTTGGCACCGATCGCTACCAAACTGTATTGATCATCAATATAATGCATTTGGGGCTATAAATCAAGTTCTGGAGAAAGCTGCAGAAAGAGATGAAAACATACTTATACTTTAGATCATATTTTAGTATGAATATGTGAATGAAAAAGTTTAACGTTCATACACCCTAAACAATACATATAGGACATTGAATGGGCCCTAATAATGGCAATCTAGCAATAGAATTTAAAAAGTTATAGCCCTGCAAAGAAGGGGAACTTCTCCATAGACAAATAGAGCTGGCAAGGGATGGTATATCATGAATTTAACCTTCGGCAGTTAAAGTGTTAAGGGGATGCAGACCAGAGAAAGACTTTCGTCTTGTTTACATCAGGGTCCCCCATTTTCAATTCATCAGGACATACATGACATACAGATAGACAGAACTGTGTAGTAAAAAGAGATCGTAAAAAATATATACATCCGAAAGGGAAGAACCCACCAACCTCCTCCAATGTACAGTTTCTACATCAAATGTATATACTCTCTTTTAGACGCTTTTTGTATCACAAACAATACTGTATGAGTAAATCTGGTATGTCATAAATGTATAGATGTAGCAGTACTGTCTATCTGTATGTCATGTATGTCATAAATGTCCTGATGAATTGAAAATGGGGAACCCTGATGTAAACAAGACGAAAGTCTTTCTCTGGTCTGCATCCCCTTAACAATTGTGTGTATTGAGCCGTACTGTATTGTACCCATTCTGCAATCTGTTAATAAAGTTTGCAATCAATCAATCAAAGGGAAGAAACTGTACATTGGTGGGGGGGGGGGGGGGGGGGGCAGGATAGGAACTCTAGTTTCGGCTGACGTGACGTAGCTAACGTTAACTTATTGACCAGATATGCCTGTACATATATAATATATATAATAATATAGTTGTGTATGGTAGGGTGACCCAAACGTCCTCTTTTGCCCAGACATGTCCACTTTAGGTATCTCGAGGCAGAGTGTCCTCTTTTTGGAATCAGCACTTTGACGGAGTTAGCATCTTTAGCTCGCTGGCTAACGTTAGCTCGCTAACAACAACTCGCTCACAACAACAACAGCAAGGTGTTAACTAGGTCCTGCTGAACACAGAGGGTCGGCGTCGGTGCTCACCTGTGTGTGAGCTGTGTTGCTCCTACTGCAGGGTTCAGTAGATGTGTGTGATGTGCAGTTAGAGCAGCAGGTCTGTCTGTCTGTCTGTGTTGCTGCTGCTCAGAGACGTGGCGTCGAGTGGTGGAAACCTCGCGAGATCTCGTTCCTTTCCTCCGTGAAGCCGCGACACATATCGTAATATCGCGAGAGGTGTGTAACAAGTTTGAAAGATCTTTCTGAAAACCAAAAGCCGGATATTGATTGATTGATTGATTGAAAACTTTATTAACAGATTGCAGAATGGGTACAGTACAGTACAGCTCAATACACACAATTGTTAAGGGGATGCAGACCAGAGAAAAACTTTCGTCTTGTTTACATCAGGGTCCCCCATTTTCAATTCATCAGGACATTTATGACACACACGACATACAGATAGACAGTACTGCTACATCTATACATTTATATGACATATCAGATTTACAAATACAGTGACAATGGTCCACAATATGACTGTGGGGAGTTCAGAGACTTTGCAAAGCAGTATGGGTTTAAACACATTACCTCTAGCCCCTTGTATCCACAGGCCAATGGACAGGCTGAAAAGGGGGTCCAGATTGTTTAAGAGGCTGTTTAAAAAGGCAAGACAGTAACACTGACCCATGCCTGGCTTTGCTAAGCTACAGAGCAACACCTCTGGAGTGTGGAGCGCCCCCTGCTGAGCTCCTCATGCAGCGCAAGCTGCGCACCACGCTTCCACACATTCCAGATGAAAAGGACATGGGCAGGGACACCAAAGAACTGTCCCACAAGAGGATGAGACTCAAGCACAGACAGAAACTGAACTATGACAAAACAACAAGGAGACTGGAGCCCCTGCAGAAAAACGATGTTGTGAGGATCGAGGGTCCTGATTTCTGGACCAGGAAAGCAACAGTCCTCAGGGAAGTAGGTCCCAGGTCATTCGCCGTAGAGACTGAGAATGGACAAGTGTTTTGGAGAAATAGGAGGAGTCTGTTGAAGACTCAGGAGGACACAGAGAAACCAAGCGAGGACACGGAATCTGAACAATCACAACACGGTGGTGATGCAGCAGACATGCAACACACTGAGCCTCCTTCACCAGCAGACATGCAACACACTGAGCCTCCTTCACCAGCAGACATGCAACACACTGAGCCTCCTCCACCAGCAGACATGCAACACACTGAGCCTCCTTCACCAGCAGACGTGCAACACACTGAGCCTCCTTCACCAGCAGACGTGCAACACACTGAGCCTCCTTCACCAGCAGACATGCAACACACTGAGCCTCCTCCACCAGCAGACATGCAACACACTGAGCCTCCTTCACCAGCAGACATGCAACACACTGAGCCTCCTTCACCAGCAGACATGCAACACACTGAGCCACCTTCACCAGCAGACATGCAACACACTGAGCCTCCTTCACCAGCAGACATGCAACACACTGAGCCTCCTTCACCAGCAGACATGCAACACACTGAGCCTCCTTCACCAGCAGACATGCAACACACTGAGCCTCCTTCACCAGCAGACATGCAACACACTGAGCCTCCTTCACCAGCAGACATGCAACACACTGAGCCTCCTTCACCAGCAGACATGCAACACACTGAGCCTCCTTCACCAGCAGACATGCAACACACTGAGCCTCCTTCACCAGCAGACATGCAACACACTGAGCCTCCTTCACCAGCAGACATGCAACACACTGAGCCTCCTTCACCAGCAGACATGCAACACACTGAGCCTCCTTCACCAGCAGACATGCAACACACTGAGCCTCCTTCACCAGCAGACATGCAACACACTGAGCCCCCTCCTCACCTTCCACGATGGCTGAGACATTGAGAAGGTCTTCTAGACCTAAGAAACCACCCGAGAGACTCATAGAACATTGTTGAATTGTTGACAGTGTTGAAGGAGAAGGTTTGTATGGTGGACACATTGTGGTTGGTGTTTATTTTAATAATAGTATAATAATAATAATAATAATAATAATAATAATAATAATAATAATAATAATAATAATAATAATAATAATAATAATAATAATAATAATAATAATAATAATAATAATAATAATAATAATAATAATAATAATAATAATAATAATAATAATAGTAATGTTATGCTCACCTGTTTGGAAAGAGAAGTGTTGATAGTGTTGAATTATTGATATTGGTGATGGAGAAGGTTATGTATTATTGTATGGTTGACAAAGTGTTTTAAGGTGATTTATTTGACTGATGTTATGCTCACCTGTTTGGAAAGAGGGTGTAATGATAAGTGCTATCATAGCTGCTACCACTAAGTGGCAGTATAACATCATGCAAGCTGTTACTATGGTTACTGGTAGGGCTATATAATTAGGGCACCTGTGTACAACCTGCAGACAATAAACAGCTGGCTGAAGCATAAAGATCTAACCGGCTGTCTGGTTGATAGTAGACTACAATCTTTACAGTTGTTACTGTACAAATATACCTTTACATATACGTATATTGAAGAGAAATAAACAACAGATTCAAAATATTAGACAGCATATTTAGACAGAAAATAAGAGAGACTCTGCAATGCCATGGAAACAATCAAATAAATAATTGTACTAACTGATGTTGCGGTGTCAAAAGTCTGATATATGTTATCAGAAGCATGTTTGGATCCAGATGGTTTTAGTATAAAGTCTTGTTCCAGTAGAGAATGTGTTCTGCCACAGAGAGGGGTTCAAGTCAACCAGCAGACTATCCAGCGTTTTTGGTTGAATGAGTTACTTCAGTCTGGAAAACGATATTTATATTATATTATATAATATAGTTATATTAGTATTGGCTGAGCGTCCCGCTCTGAGCCTTATGAGATACCCCTTATCTCCTATGATACCTACTGTATCCTCAACGAACAACTACATGCACCCACACCTGTATGGGGCCCCGCCCCTATGGAGGCATAGCCCATATAACCATGACTCTGGTCACCAAACACCCTTCCTCGCCAAATCCCGTTCCAGGAAAAGATCCCTCAAGAGGGAACTCAGGGCTGCGCAGAGCGGGACGCTCAGCCAATACTAATATAACTAGGTTATCTACATAACCTATCGTTATATATCGTATTTGCTTATCGCGTCCCGCTCTGAGCCCTATGAGATATGGGGAAGAGCGGACGCGAGACCCGACAGATGTACCCCCTGAGGACCCGTAAGCCCACATCAAGGGGTGCGGGGAGCCCTGTCACCCCATCCTTCCTAATGAAGGGGGGGGGCGCAGTCAACTCCACCTGAATGCGAACAAGAGGGAACCAGAACCCCTTGAACACACCGTACAGGCGGAACCACGTGTGACTCAACACACTGTGGCCCATACCCATACACTCCTGCTACCCGACCAAGGACGGGAAGCAGGAAAGGCCACAGACCCCAGAACCGCCTGGGAGACAGAACCCCCGGTCATGTCCATGAGGTAAAACCTTACAAAGGGACCCGGGGAGGACCATGAAGCTGCAGCACAGATGTCCTCCACCGAGGCCCCACCCAGGAGAGCGGCAGAAGCAGCCACCCCACGAGTGGAGTGCGCCCTGACGCCTCCAGGGGGATCCTGCCCAGCCAACGTGTAGCAGAGGGTAATGCCCTCGCACAACCAATGGGACAGGCGCTGCTCCGACAGTGCCTTACCAGCACGAGCCCCACCGTAACAGACAAAAAGCTGGTCGGTAACCCTAAAGTCCTGAGTACGGCTGAGGTAAATCCCCAAGCACGGACTGGACATGACAGGTGAAGGCCCGCATCTAACTCACTAGTGTGAGGAGGAGGACGAAACGCCTGAACCACAATATCCCGGGAGCGGAAGGAACTCCGGATATTCTTAGGCACGAAAGCAGGATTAGGTCGCAGAGTGGCACCGCAATCGGTCCAAAAAGACAGGCACTCTGGACGTACCGAGAGAGCACAGAGCTCACCTACGCGTTTAGCGGAAGTGACAGCCAGTAGGAACGCGGTCTTGAAGGACAGCTGTCCCAACGGCGCCTGCTCGAGCGGCTCAAACGGGGCCAAGGACAACCGACCGAGGACCAATTGAAGATCCCAAGTCGGAGCCAAGGAGCGTTGCACCAGCTTAACGCGTCGAGCGCCAAGCAGGAAACGCTTCACAAGAGGGTGGCTGAACAAGACATCCCCTCAAACCCCTCATGATAGGAGGATATAGCTGCTGCATATACCCTCACCGTCGAAGCCGACAGTCTATGAAGGAGAGACTGGAGGTAACTAAGGACAGCATCCAGGGGGCAGGAGACTGAGTCCCGGCCCCCCGCCTTACACCACACTTGGAACATACGTCATCTGCCCGCGTAAGCGCAACAGTGGAGGGAGCATGCGCATTCCAGATGGTAACACCATCAGGATCAAGAACCTGTGCCCCTCAACGTACCCGTCCAAACAACTGACCTAACAGATGTATGGGGAAGAATCCCTGGCGGCACGGCATCGGTCCCAGTCTCGCCTGGCCATGTCCAGACGTATTCCTCACCCGTCAGGATGAGGACCGCCCCGCGACAGTACACCTGCACCCACATTCTCCCTGCCGGGGATGTGGGGAGCCCTCAGGCCGCGCAGATGGAGGACGCCCATAGCCAGCCGCCCGCCGCCTGGTGCAGACAGGGGAAGCGTACTCCTCCCTGTCTGTCGATACACGACACTGACGTCGTATCGTCCGTCCTGATCAACACCATTTGTGGACCAGAAGGACCGCTTTCAACACCAACACATTGAACGTAGCGCAGACCGGGCAGCATGGTTTGCCAGCTGCCCCCTACTGCGTTGGCCCGACGCGTCACCAGCGAGGGAGGCGTCGGTGAAAACGCGACGTGAGACAGCGCCGTAACCGTCCTAGGACGGAACCTCCCGAGCGTGTTGACAACACGCTCTGAGATGGATGCCCATAGCCCTCCAACCGTTGACTGGGAAGAGGAGTACTCTACATCCAGTCTACAGCAACCCCAGGCTGGTAGAGACCTGCCTGGTACGAGACCTGACGATCCACCTTGACCGCGAAGGACCAGAACGTCATCAGGGCAGAACACTCCGTAACCCCTGACGACGCAGAGGCCCCAGTGCGGCCTCCACGCACTTGGTGAAGATGCGGGGAGCCAGAGAAAACCGAACGGCAGCCTCTGGTACTCATACGCTAACCCTGCAAAGGAAGCGTAGGTAAGCCCTAGGATGGAAGATCAGAGATGCGCATACGCATCCTACAGGTCTATGGAGGAAAACCAGACCCTCACCTGACAGTGTTCAACAGGTAGGAGACGATCCAAAAAATGCTGAACCTTCCCATGGGACAGGTCCAGCCTGGGTCTTACACCCCTCCCTCCCGACTTCTCAGGCAGAGAACACCGGGAGGAGAACGCCACGACGATGGCTTGCTTCGTCCACAGAGATTGGATCTCGTTGACCAGAGCTGTCACTGCTGGAGACCCCGACAATAGGGTCTGTACCAAACCTGAAAACGGGTGGGGTTGTGTAAACACAAGTCCCCGCCTCAGCGTTCTCTCCATCCACCTCGACATATGGTACTGCCGTAGTCATATGTGACGACACTCCCAACGCACCCGCCGTCACGTGGCGCAGGTCCGCCAGGAACTGTAGATAGTTGGCCCGGTCCCCCCGCTGTGCGTAGCCAACCATGGAACCGTGCGAGCAGCGCGTTCCGTGTCGGAACATCTGACCCTGACACCACCCACGAGGCAATCGCACCCAATGGGGGAACCCCGACAGAAAGGGCCGGTCTGATACGGGGGGCTTCCGATGAAAAAAGCCCCCCCACTGAACACCCCTCCAGAACATGCTGAGGAGTTGTTCTGCAGCCGGACATGCAAGGTGTAAGGCCCCCATGGGTTCCTACACACCGTAGCCCTGCAGTGATATTACTACCACCCCAAATCATGTGAGCTGCGACCACTTGCCAATATTTCAGGAGTGGGAGGCACCAACATGATACCTGGCCTGGCGAAGGCGAGGCCGGGGAAGCCCGCACTGTGTGCCTCAAAAGGTTTCGAGCCCCCCTGCTGACAACACTTAAGTTGACAGACGTAACACCAGGCTCAACCAACACAGCTCAAGGTGTGGGAGCCGCTTGACAGCACAACATTCTCACGGACAGACCCAGGCTCAGCCATCAACTGGGTGTCAGCCCCTGTCCCCATGAGAAGCGAAAGGGGGGCCGCCCGCGCATCAACGAAGGCACGCGGCCCGCAGCCAAAGGAAACAATCAGAGCCCACTTTTTCCGCTGGTGTTGGGGAAGGGAGTGATCGGAGAGCGGGCTGCTCGCGGCAGGACGGTGACGGCTTGTTTGTTCAAGCCGAACCCATCCTACATGGCCGATCCCTCGGCTGCCAAGGCCTTGTGGACACCTGTCGAATCAACGCCAAGGATACCTCCGGCGGGGGAAAACATGGCCGCCTGTCGAGGGCCTCGTCATCGCCGCTGACGAGGCCGTGCTCTCTCTTCTTCTGGCTGCGCGGTGTGAGGCGGTGTAGGGCCTAGGACAATACCGCCCGCGCTCCAGCAGAAGACCAAAATCCCCTGCGGAGAGGGGAACCCTGAGCGGTTATAGCTTGCGGCTGGGTCAAAGCTAATAACGTCAACAACCTCGCACGATGTGTCGACGTCGGCTGGCCCTCAAGGCCCCGCCACCAGACACAATTTTTTTAATAGAAAAAAACAGCAATTCGAACACAGTTCTAATCGTTGCCAATTCCATACCGTGCCGGTACAAGCTTTAACAGCCCACCAGCCACTCGCCAGGCCGACCCACCCATGGCGTCGGCCGGGCGGGGCACTGTTTCAATATGTCAAAAACAAAGGACTGATGTTAACACGGAGCACCAGTGGTGGTTGCAAACAGCAACCTCCACTGTGGTGTGCACCATGAAAGGGTTAAATGAATAAAAGAACTAAACCACAAAATACTGTAGAATGAGCAAACCCATACACACAACGTTAAGGGGAGGCGGACCAGAGCGAACTAGTCCCGCCTTCATTCAAAATATTCACAACAGCACACCAGCCCTAGCTTAGCCCATTTACCAAAAAAGGTAAACAAAGCCCCCCCCGCACTACTCCCCCAGTATACCGATTGACTGTCAGTATGAATGGTTGAGAGGAGAGAAAACTGTAGCAAGACAGACCTTCTCATAGCAGAGTGACAGAACGAAACAATAGCCCACTACACAGGGCCGCCTCAGGGGGTGGGGGGCCTCGCGTTTAAATTCGCACAGGGCCTCACAATTCTCCCAGGCGGCCCTGCCCCTATACTACTACAGCCTAGCGTGAGGCGATGTGGGACCCAGATCAACAACGCCTGCGCACAGACACGCAACATGTTTACCATGTCGGCTGGACCCATAGCCCCACTACCCGACGCCAATGTGGATAGGAACTAGCCAGCTGAGCCATAACCCGCCGTTAAGTCCCATCCTGCAGTAATATAGCTCTACTGCTACACCGCCGAGCTCACGCATCGCCCCAGATGGGGACACCGTTCCATAGACCCCGCCGGAACACAAGGTAACATACCTGGCTAGGATACCTAGCTACGGCCTACCCTGTTGTCAACCCATTTACCCGAAAAAAAGGTAAATAGGACTCAGCAAAAAAAACCACAACAGCTACCGACTGACCGTCATTGATGAACCGGGCAAGAGGAGGGAGAAGTGACAACATCTCACGGCGGAGACATTAGAACAGCGTAGCAGTTAGCAGTAGTGATAGCATGTGGCATTAGCGATAGCATGTAGCATAGCATTAGATGTTTAGTAGCACGCCCAAGACAGCTTGGAAACCGTTCCCTGCAGTGAACGTTCACCAAACCATCCTGCCCCCGGCGCCAACACACAACATGGTTGTGTAACAAAACAAACCAGCATTACTAACACTAATACCCATGCCTGAAGACACAGGGCCTACCTGGGTACAAGCCGGCCCGACAGCCAATCTTGTACAGCTGAACCTCGATCTGCTGTCATCAGACGAGGAACATCAACATAGGCCCGTCGTGTCGCCGAAAACATGCGTCGAAGATGCCAGGGGCCAGCAACCTCCGGTAAGCTTTCAACATTATGACTCTGATCTTTTTCATCCTGCTAGTTACGTATGGTGCACGCAGCCAGTACGCTGGAACGAAAATAGAGGAAGGGTGTTTGGTGACCAGAGTCATGGTTATATGGGCTACGCCTCCATAGGGGCGGGGCCCCATACAGGTGTGGGTGCATGTAGTTGTTCGTTGAGGATACAGTAGGTATCATAGGAGATAAGGGGTATCTCATAAGGCTCAGAGCGGGACGCGATAAGCAAATACGATATATAACAGCCTGTTCTTATACAGCTGAGCCAATAGTTGAGCAGTTAGCTGCTTTGAACTGATTGGCCAATCAGAATAGACACCCCATCCATCAAACACAAGGTGATAGGTCCACTTATAATAATCTTGGAAGACAACTATGCTACACTTTGTACAATCAGTATCACCTGCATATATTTTTGTTTTATTTGTACTTTCATTATTTCAATATTCTCTTCCTTACAAGATACTGGATGATCAGAATGTTGCCCAAATCCTTAAATATTGACATATTTCAGGTTCCAAATCAAACATAATCCTCAGTGGGACATTTAAGTGTCTTTAGGAAATGTATTGATTTGATGTATGCCATGTTTTTTTTTGTATAAACACTGAGTCTGACATTACTTACATTACTGACCATCCAGTTGGCTGGTGACTGAAATTGTGATTCTTGGATTATGGCATCAGATTACAAAAAAATGAATTTGTCAGACCAAGATATTGTCTAACAGGGAGTAATCTGGTTGCAGATTGTATTTCAAGATTTATGAAAGCTGCTGCTATTGCAAACTATGTGGACACTCTGCTCCAAAGACTCTGTAATGAAGCATGTGGCAATACAGGAGGAGGATGTTTATGGTTACCACCCGTCTCATAAAATACAGAATTGTCCGTCTTTGACAATTAAATCTTGAGTTCCGTTTAGAATCAATACAGGACGTGATATGTTCCCTATTGTCATCCCACCCGGGGATGAGGGTCAGAGCCAATCAGAGGCAGAGTAGGGGCGCGGCACTGAGCATTGGAAGGAAAGGATGGCAGACGGTCATGTAAATTGAGGCGTAATGTTAAGCTATTGCCCATCAGAGGTATTTGGGTAGCTTTTCAGTGAGAACAATGCTACCACCATTTCAGCCTGGTTTGGTTTCAGTGCCATTAAACCATCTGTAGGGTGCTCCAGTCTGCTCCCATTGACTTTTAAATTGCAAATAAATTAAGAGTGTATCCCACTTAGGGCTGCAACGATTAGTCGGCAAAATCAACGACGTCAATTATAAAAAATCGTCGACGAGAAATTGTTCATTTTCAGTCGATTAGTCATTAAAAAAAATTATTAAATTTTTTTTTTGCACTACCTATCTTTGTGAAAGTGGCTTCTCAGCTCTGGTCCAGCCAGCTGAAGACTTCTTAGCTTAACATAACAGGCGGACAGTAAGTTTGGGGGAACTAATGGGATAACTGGGGATGTTGTTTGGTCCTGACAAGAGTCTCAAAGCAACTCTGAGGTCATGCTCAATGTCCAATCTGTTCCTCTGCTCTGCCTCAAAGGCGCTAAAAACAAAATTACAAACATCTCAAAACAAACTGGTCAGACTACTGCTTGACCTTACTCCTAGAACCCACCTCACCCCTGCCCACTTTGACAACCTAGGATGGTTGTAGTAGACGACAGAGTACAGCAACTTGCAATGGGCCTGGTCTACAAGATACACTACACGACCAAGGTACCCATGTACATGTGTGACCGGTGTACTCTGACAGCGTTGTGTATTAAGGACGACAGACATGGATGACTGTTGATGGTCTTTATTTTCCTCCTGTTAATTACAATGCAACACAATGCACCAGCATTAGGAATCTGCCACCTGCACTGCACGTGAGCTACAATTGGAAAAAGACGTGATTCCATTAACTACCATGTCACCAGCGCACGTGTGTGCAAATCTCCTTACATGCTAGGCTACTAAGTGCATTTATACAGTTCCCTAACCCAGTCAAACCTCCCACGAATCTACACAGGTACATATTAACAACAGGAGTTACATTACAAACTCGTTCCACAGTTTAGGAATGTAACATACAACTTCTAACAACTTTGAGACCGAAGTCTATCATTGAACATAAGAATTAGTGCTCACCCTCTGAGTTCCGGGAGGGACTGACTCACAACCAGGAAGCAGGCAGGATGTGTGTCCCGGAGGACCGGAAAGGAAGGGTGTCGATTTCAAAATAAAAGCCTTAACTCCCAAAAGTGCAATAAAACAGAACAAAAGGAATTAAATCAACTCAAATCAATAAAATAAAACGTTTAGGAGTATTAGTGGAATGTACTAAAGTGTATTTTGTGATGGGGTGTAATTATCTATACAAGGCAACAAGGCACTTGTTACACATGTCAAAATACTTCCCAAAGGTCAGTGAATACCACGATCACAACACCAGAGGGAGCTCCACAAATCATGTTAAACCCAGATTCGGCTCAAACAAGGGACTAAACACGTTTCGCAATTATGCCACATCAATGTGGAACGCCCTACCCAAAGCTGTAAAGGAATGTGAATCACTACCCACTCTCAAAAAACACCTACGGGAGACTGCAATTCGAAACTGGCCCCTGTAAATGTCCTAACACAACCGCCTCCAATGTACAGTAAAAATTACCAAGTATGGTCTTGTCAATATTCCAATGTACAGTGTTGCTTGTACAGTTGTACAGTGTCCCCCACCCACCCAACCTCCCCCCACTCCTACCCAACCAACCCCCCCCCACCCACCCAACATCCTCCAATACAGTTTCTACGTCAAATGTATATACTTCTTTTCTGGACTCTTTTTGTATGACAAACAGTACTGTATTTGCAAATCTGGTATGTCATAAATGTATAGATGTAGCAGTACTGTCTATCTGTATGTCATATGTTATGATGAATTGAAAATGGGGGACCCTGATGTAAACAAGACGAAAGTCTTTCTCTGGTCTGCATCCCCTTAACAATTGTATGTATTGAGCTGTACTGTACCCATTCTGCAATCTGTTAATAAAATTTGCAATCAATCAATTCAATCAATCAAGTCTTCAGCTGGACCAGAGCTGAGAAGCCACTTTCACAAAGATAGGTAGTGCAAAAAATATATATATATGTTTATTTTTATATATAATTGATTTTCGATTAGTCAACTAATAGAAAAAATAATCGACAGATTAGTCGACTACCAAAATAGTCATTAGTTGCAGCCCTAATCCCACTGCTATACACATGCTTATTACGTTATGGCCGGGCCATTGGCTCTGGTATGTCATCAGTATTGTTGTGTTTTTAGAATTAAATACATGTGATTGAACATGTCCCCATCAATCATCTCAACAAAACCAAAACAAATAAAAATGCTTTAAAAAAACATCAATAATCTAATGGAATCTTTAACTTGTTCAACATAGTACTTACATCTTTTCATCCTAAATCTAGTAATACTGAGTTGAGACTTTTCAATGGAAGAACCAAGAACATATCATTAATCAATTATGTAATTTTACATAATGAATAAATGTGAGGCTTAACAAGTCCTCCACCTGTCCTAGGAAGGCAGAGTGCATCTCAAATCCTCTTCACGCTGAGACCTGAAGACATACAAACTTCTCTTAGGCATTTGGTGAAAATGGCCAATAGATAATGTTAAATACTTAATCTAAAAATAACACTGACAGGACAGTATTGATGTAATACTTTTTTATTTGCATACAGTCATCAAATAGACAGAGGTAAAGCATGGTCCAACAAAAATAAATGGAATAATAAGACTGGCCTCCGATAGCACATGGTCTGAAAAATACTGTACATTTGAACCATTTCCAGTGACTGAAGCCCTTCCCACATTGGTCACAGTGGTAGGGCCTCTCTCATGATAAGCATCATATTTTGAGTAACATAATGAAACCATCGTAAAATACATATTTTACATCTACAAGGCTTACAACTTGTGGGTATAAACTATTTCCATATTCAAATATGTGATCTTACGGTTATTTGGCATAAAGGTCCACTATGGAGATTTGTTTTCATTTATAATAACACAAGAGAGAAGAAAAACAGCTGGGTAGCCCAGCGGACTAAGCGTTCATCTACCACCGTAGAGTCTGGGATCGAATCCAGCTGTCAGCGGTACCTCTGGGATCTAATCCAGCTGTCAGCGGTACCTCCGGCTTGGTCAGTCGTCCCTACTAACACAATTGGCAGTGTTAGCGGGTAGGAAGCCGGTGGGGTATGTGTCCTGGCCGTTGTAAACAGCGACTCCTACTGGTCGGTCGGGGTGCCTGTTCAGCAGGGAAGGGATCTGGGGGAGATAGTGTGATCCTCCCACGCATTACACTCCCCCGGTGAGAGTCCTCGCTGTCAGGTGAAAAGAAGCGGCTGGCTGACTGATGTATCGGAGGAAGACATGTGGTAGTCTTCACCCTCCCCAGGCCGACAGTGGGGGGCAAAGGCGTGCAACGACCAGGAAGGGAATTGGCATAACGACTCAATTGGGATGGGAGAAAAAAAATGTAATAAAAGAAATAATGGGAAAATGGGGAGAAAAAATTGATCAAAAAAGAGAGAAGAAAAACAGTGCATGCATTAACCTCTTGAAATGTGTTATTACAAAATAATATGAAAGCTGCAATAATTATTTTCAGACAAGTAGAGAGCAGCAAGGAGCCATTGTAAACAAAGTATTGCCTCTCTTTCTCCCAAAGCAAAAGCCTTGTTTTGTCTCACTAAAGTGATAATTGTATCATGTACAAACATAACTAGAGAACAAAACAGAAAATACCAATTTCATGAATGGATTACTAGATTTCAAATAAAGTATATACAATGTTATTTTATGCATTTCCTGGTTGTTAAACATGAAAATGGCCAAGAGAACATTAAATATTCAATCTACAAACATAACACTGTTCTGACAGCATAATAGTCATGTAATTATGAGATTATTTACAGATAAAACAAAATTAAATGCATAGGTTTATACAATAGACAGAGGAATGTTTGATTTATGTATGCAGTATGAATGCGCTGTTGAATATGTAAATGTTGACAGCTGTATGAAGAAAGCTCTTCCCACACTGGTCACAGATATAGTGCTTCTCTCAAGAATGAATGTTCTGGTGTCTCTTTAAGTGTCCAGACTGACTGAAGTCTTCCCCACACTGGTCACAGTGGTAGGGCTTCTCTCCTGTATGAATACGCTGGTGTCTCTTTAAGCTGCCATACTCACTGAAGCTCTTCCCACACTTGTCACAGGGATAGAACTTCTCTCCTGTATGAATGTTCTGGTGTTTCTTTAAGTCACTAAAGCTTCTGAAGCTCTTCCCACATTGGTCACAGTGGTAGGGCTTCTCTCCTGTATGAGTACGCTGGTGTGTCTTTAAGTTTCCAGACTGACTGAAGCCTTCCCCACACTGGTCACAGTGGTAGGGCTTCTCTCCTGTATGAATACGCTGGTGTGTCTTTAAGTGTCCAGAGCGACTGAAGCTACTTCCACATTGGTCACAGCAGTGAGGCCTGGAATCAGCCATTATTGTATTTGTTGTTGGGGAACAATTGTATCTGGAAAGAGAGAAACATTGCAATGAAGATTTCAGATCTGTAATAATTCCGTATTGTTTATATATTTAGTTTTGGTCTGATGTGTGGGTTGGAGTTTAGTAACTTATTATAGTGTGAGTTTCTTGGCAGAGCCTGAGGTGTGTCCAGCAATAGCAACACCTTCCTTATCCCCACTCAGTTACAAGCCACACATCAGAGAAACATGTGCAGTATGGGCAGTGCAGTATCAAGCAGGGCTCTGTTACCTAGAGGTCACTGTTTGGTGGCATTACAGATTCTACCTTTGAAAATGAATCTGCTCCATGGAGGGATATTGAAAACTGCATGGACAGTTATCTGCAATTTGTCATTGTGGTTGTTACTGTACAAATATACCTTTACATCATACATCTACGTTGTCATGGCGCCTGGAGAGAGTGGCAGCCTGTTAGAGCAGCTCCTCCCCTCTGCCCATCGTTTTCTTTTACTTATTTATCTTTGATTATACTCTTTATTTTTTCGATACTTACATTTTGTAACAGTACTAGGTTTGTTTAGGCTTAACACTTCCATGAAGTTAGACAGCTAATGAAGTTAGACAGCTAAGAGTTAGTTTAAGTTAGGTCTAGCCAGAAAATGGAACAACAAGGCCAACGATATTGTTGTTGTTGTTGCCAACGACAACAGAGCCAGCAACACTGTTGTGTATTCGAGAGAGGAGCTACTCTGTTTCAAGGATAGAGCCGCAGCACCACCAATAGAGCTGCTGTGACCGTTCAAGCCTTACCTGTAGGGATGGGTACCTTTCACATTTGAACCGATACAGGTACCTGTGAATCGATACCGGTACCCAACGGTACCTTTTTTCGGTACTTTAGTCTCAAGAAATTTAATTTACCTACCTGAGTCGTGAAACAAAATAATCCAAACTTCAAATAACTACAATTGACAGTTTTCGGCAACACCCAGAGGCATTCATCATTATAAACGGCGACTTCAACCATGTCAGGATATCCAGATCCCTGACCAATTTCACGCAGTATGTCACTTGCAAAACAAGACAACAAGACCCTGGACTTACTGTATGCAAATATCAAGGAAGCATACAGCCACACTGCCCTCCCCCCGCTTGGCAGCTCAGATCACAACCTGGTCAGACTTGATCCAATATATAAGCCTGTGATCAAACGACAGCCAGCAACAACTAGGCTTGTCCCACAGTGGTCGGAGGATGTTGAGGAAGAGCTAAGGGAGGGCTTCAGGTCCACAGACTGACCTGTTCCAACGGACCCACGGTGAGGACATCAATGGACTCACCGACTGTATAACTGATTATATCAGGTTCTGTGAGGAGAGCATCGTACCCACTAAGAAGGTACGCTGCTCTCCTAATAACAAACCCTGGATCAATATGGACATCAAATACCTCCTGAACAGGAAGAAGAGAGCCTTCATGGCTGGGGACACTGAGGGGGCCAAGATTGTACAGAAGGAGCTCAAAAAAGAACTCCGAGCCGCCAAGCACATCTATAAGGACAAGCTGGAGGGCCAACTACAGGCAAACAACGCTAGAGAGGTGTGGGGAGGGGTCAGGAAAATAACAGGCTTCCGACAACAGAGCACGGCCGTGGAGGGGCTCCTTGAACGTGCAAATGAGCTGAACCGGTTTTTCAACCGATTTGACCTGACAAACCCCCCCCCACACACCCATCCGCACCAGTGTCCCCCACCCCCCAACCCCCACCAGCGATGACAGGCGCACCACCCCACCCCCCGCCACCAGCGATGACAGGCGCACCACCCCACCCCCGCTGATTATCACTAATGACCAGGTCCGAAGGCAGCTCTCCAAAATCAGCGTGAACAAAGCCAGAGGACCTGACAACACCAACCCCAGGTGCTCAAGGCGTGCGCTGGACAACTGGCGGCACCATTCCAGCACATTTTCAACCTCTCCCTGAGACTGGAGAGGGTGCCCCAGCTATGGAAAACCTCCTGCATTGTCCCGGTGCCCAAAAAGGGGCGCCCAAGTGCCCTCAATGACTACAGGCCGGTCGCTCTGACGTCACACGTCATGAAGACCTTTGAGCGGCTGGTCCTGCAGCACCTCAAGCTAGAGCTGCCGCGATTACCGCATTATCGCTGTTACATCACGCCCACCGCAGAGTTTAGCTGAATACCGCATCACCACTGTTTTTTATAATAATACTCTCAACCAAAGCAATGCGCGGCAGTCGGCCCGACATTAAATACAGCAGTGTGTTATAATCACATTTTTATGAGCTAACGAATTCCGTTATATTGGACATTTGTATTAATTATATCAAGCGAAGAACTGAGAAATTTGGCAGAGAGAGACGGCAACATTATCGTGAAATATAAACGTTGCGTGATGACTATTATATCTCCGCCGGTTTGGCAGCGGGAGCTAGACTTGCGAGAAGTATGCAACTGCAGAGCCGCAGAGCCAGCGGCGCTCTCAGGTCCGGTCTGGGGAAGCTCAGCAGCGCCACCCACCCAACAGCTGAATTGCCAATGGCTGAATTGGAGTATTGCACTGTGCGCGCACAACTAGCTTCTCGCAAATCTAGCTCCCGCTGCCAAACGAAATGAATCTCGACATCGCTTCACCAATAGTCGTTATCAGAACACTACACACATATCATAATAGAACACACACCGAATGCCTTTGTTAATCATAAGTAGTAACTTTATAATAATAATAAGAAGAAAGTGTCGGGGGGGGGATAACCGCCGGGCGCTACCACCGATGCCCGCGACACCGAGTGAACGGCGCACGACCAGAGGGGAGACTTCTAATCCGTGTTTCACTTTCAATAACGAATGCGTGCTTTGCCGAATCCCAAACAATATTCATGCTGCAAAGTCATCCTCTAAAGATAGACATTTAAACTAGAGGCAGGCTATATGCTATAAAGAGTAGACCACAAAAAAAATGCATTCAAACTTTTTTTTTTGCGAAAACCACGACGGTAGGAAATATTTCGCAAATTTGTGCGGTAAGGAAAACATCAATACCGCGGCAGCTCTAGAATCAACAAAAAGTTTTGAGACAAATGGATGCAAGATTGGGCGCCTTGAGAACGCCTAGAAAGACGAAGAATTCAACGCAGATTGAAATACGCGAGGTAGAACGAGAAGACCAGTTATATACTCGTACTGGCATCGCGTCCCGCTCTTAAGCCATACCGAGATATACCTCATCTCATGTACCTAGTGTACTCCATCAACGAATAAAAACCAATACACCCAGCACCTGCCAGGCCCCGCCCTACTGACGTACTATATAGTACTAGGCGTGGTCACCACTCACTCTTCTTCTATTTTCGTTTCCATCATAGCGGATGCGTGCACCCTATGCAACTAGTTGATATGAAAAGTTTAGAGAAATTAGGTTGAGTGCTTACCGAAGACTACAATATGATGCAGGGGTGGTGAGTTGAAACACAGTGTGTGTGTGTGTGTGTCCCGACCCCACTTCTATGTTTCAATAAATTATTTGCATTTAAAACTATTAACGCTGACTCATTCCTTCAGTCCACTCAAAATTATGCTAATATTCCTTATGTTGTTTGAGATATTAATTGAAAATAGCATATGAGAGTATTATATGTAATAATAACACATGGCGATATACTAAAAAGCTATTTTTGGCTGATAAAAAATCTGCCCGGCTGGTACTTTTAAAAATCTACCAGCCAAATGGCTGGTAAGTCAAAAAGTTAAAGGTCAACCTCCACGTTGTATTTTTGTTCAATAAACAATGTGGACTAGGCCAACAGTGACTTTCATGAAGAATTGTAAAAAAAAGTATTGAAATTGACCCAGTTTTAGCGTTTTTATCAAAACATTTTGTCTGCCCAACACAATCAACATGCACTTGCATATTTTAATCAATGGTTTATAACGTGCACGTGTAATGTCGTCACAACAGGTATTGGTCACCAGGGGTATCACCAGGGGGCGCTGAGAGTCACACAGCTAGTGGCAGGCAGAGAGCCTTGCTACCATAGATATATGCTTGCTACTACTAGCCGAATGGAAATGTATCTGTTTCACCTCACTATTGCTCCGTGATTATAGCCATCCATCCATCTCTAAAGCTAACCACGTTACCATATTTGTAATAATGTAAATCATTGTGTCGTTGTACACATTGTGTTTATAACGTTAGTAGATAACATAGCTTAGCTTGGTAGCTATTGTGCTAACAACATATCCCGACATCCGGCTCGCTGGCCGGCATGAACGGCCGACCCAAAATGGTTCTCTCCTCTCTGTACACCCCGACCCGACCCCACGGGTGCCCTGCCGGGGGGCCCATGGACGCGACGGCGGCGGCAGCCGCAGGGCGCCCGAGCCCGCAAAGGCTAGTGTTACACGATAGCTATGAGCTAACTAGCGCTGCGGGCTCCGGCGCCCTGCGGCCGCCGCTGTTGTCGAGTCCACAAGCTTCACTCGGTGCATCAGTCACGAAAGGGGCTATGATGAGCTTGGCAAGCCAGAGTAAAACACAGTTTTCATTCAATCAATCAATAACAACATTAACCAGACTCTCGTTGTGTCTATTATGCTAACGCTAACGTTACCTCATTGTGTCTATTCTACACAGATAGCCTCTCGTGTCTATCTGCTAACGTTAGCATTAGGCTAACTAACGTTACGTCCCTAACCCCCAACAACAAGCGTAACTAATCAGCGATCTTTTTGTCAGACTAAACTCTCCGCTCGGTGGCAAATTGTGTTGATGTCGGTTTTGTTTCATCAATAAATGAGGCAGAATACACAGTGACTATCCTTTTTTATTGCACTCGTTTCTTGCTGCAAACGTACAAAAGATATCCTACGCGAGACATTAAAGATGGCGGCGCGGACATTCTGTTTTCGTTCAGACTCCCCAAACAGTGACGTCACGCGTCTCTCTTCTGACCAATCAGTGGTCTGCAGTTTTTCACGTGTCATTTCTGGAGCTCTCATGCTGATCACCAGCAGCCCCGCCTCCCCACACGGAGACAAACTGAGTACTTTATTTTAGTGGAAAAGCAACATTAGATTCGGCTCATTAATATGCAAGCCACACCTGTTGTGACGTCGGCGTTTTGATAAGCTTTTTTGATTCGCGCGTGCATGTTATTCGTGCGTGGACCTTTTTAACTCTTTCAGAGTGGCATTTCCGGTGTCAAATGGAAATAAATAAATAATGAAATTATATACCAATGATGTAAACTACCCATAATTGATCAGTAGGGTTTAACCTAGAGGTTGGCCTTTAAGTTTGTTCCCTGTTTACACTGCTTGTGTTGTTTTTACTACCTGTACCCCCCCCCCCCTTCCCCCATGCTGCTATGATGCCTGCATTTCCCCAAGGGGATCAATAAAGGAATATCTTATCTTATCTTTACTTACTTATGGTACTTTATGGTATTCCACCATGCCATGTGTGTTTTTATTTTATAATGCTCATGAGTCATGATTATTGCTGAAGTCTGAGTCATACAATACTCACTGGCTTTCATAACCTAACAGACTAACTTGTCTTGCTCAAGATTTGTTTATGAGTTTTAATAAGAGAGCACTATCTATCTCAACCAAAGCAATGCAGGTAGACTGCAACAGAACAATTTTGATTGACAGTCGATTCTGCCAATTACGTCACACCGCTTGCACCCGCCTCTGCTGTTCTTACCACCAATCGGCAAGCGCTTATTCATTTTGTACTTCCGGGAAGTCCGCCATTGATTTACACGAGATAATCAATAACAAACATACCGTAGCTAATAACGTTAGCTCCCCACCGGCCACGAGTAGACTACCAGCGCTCCGCAAGAGTACCAAAACGAATGTTATAATAAAAGCTTTTCTATACATTTGTCTGATTGAAAACTTTATTAACAGATTGCAAAATGGGTACAATTCAGTACGGGCTCTCTGAGCAAAGGAAGGAACTGAGATATGAATGACCAACAACAATGCTATATGGTCGGGTAAATATGCTGATGTTATTGAACGTGTAACTATAACGTTAATGCCACAAAACGAATGCCTTTGTTAATCATAAGTAACTTTGATGCAGTAGCATGTGTGTGTGGGGGCGGGGTTGTGCAGGTCGCTTGACTGAAACCTGTTTAAAAGTTTGAACGTGTGGACCAGATTGATGAGAAACAAATTGACGGATATTTATCGGCCACTGCCATCGGCAAATTTGAGCTTATCGGCCGATACCGATACCCGACCGATATATCGGTGCACCCCTAGCTGTGACCGCGTCCCCGACCGCCAAGAACCTTGGTGTCGTCCTCGACAACCAGTTGAACTTCTCTGCTCACATCGCAGCGACAACCAGAACCTGCAGATTCCTCCTGAGCAACGTCAGAAGGATCCGCCCCTTCCTGACAAAAGAAGCCACCCAACTCCTCGTCCAATCAACAGTCATCTCCCGCCTCGACTACTGCAACGCACTGCTCGCTGGCCTCCCGGCCGCGTGAATATTAAAGGCAACCAACTTGTGTTCGGCTTTTCTCTGATTGGCCGCGCCCCCCCCGCCCCCACGCGCAGGCAAGCGCACGTCCCAAATGAAATCCAAGGAGCAAGCGAGCGGCAGCGCGGCAACCAACTTGTGTTCAGCTGCGGTAGCAGTGGACATACAGTACACCTCCTATCTATGTTGGGATTATGTTTGGTCATGACAAAACAATAAAAATCGCTACTGTTAGTAATGCTGCCACCACCCACTTCAATGACAGAGCTCTCATATTTGCGAATGCATAAACTATATCTTAAATTATGGCGATGTGTCTAATATGGCTGTCGCGAAGTCATTGATAAGCGACAGCCATATCAGACACATAGCCATAATTTAAGATATAGTTTATGCATTCGCAAAATATGAGAGCGCGCCGCTGTCATTGAAGGGCTTCCTACAACAGAGCACCGCCGCTGCTGCTGCTGAAGCTGTATCAAGCCGGCGGCGGTGCACGGACGCCGGGGAAAAACCACCGCGTCGCCCCGCTGGCGCTTCAGGCTCAGCAGCCTCCACGGGCGAAATAACATATAACGTTACAGTTCCACACTGATGTACAGTGAGTGTCTAATATGGCTGTCGCGAAGTCATGCCTCTCCCTCTGAAAGCCGATCCACGCTGTGTATCATAGACTACCAGATTCACTCGTGTATAAAAGCCCACACAGTTATGAAATGCGCTGAACTAGAAAGCGTAACGTTATTATGTTTCGCGTTCCATTGATTAACGCCATTACCTGCTGTGCTGTAGGAAGCAGAGGTACAGTAAGTTACAGTAGGTGTAGGTTACATGTTTAATCAAAGCCCATACAATTTTTTAGATGAATGATTGTGGATATAATATAGAAAACACATAATTATGATATTGTCAGAGAAATTTAGGGGCAAAGAATATTTTTTAGGGGCACATTTTTAAATAACTATTTTACCATTATAGTAGGGCTGGGCGATACGGCCTCTAAATGATATCGCGATATGTTTTGGCCATATCACGATACATATCGCAATATTTTGACATTTCCTCTAAAGCACTTAAAAATGCTTGATTTAACCATTTGATGCACAGTCACGCCAATATGATGATTATAATAAGTCCCTGCAACATATGTTTGCATTATTAAACCATGAAGATGCTTTAAAAAATTATTTAATGTAAATGTACTAAGAGTAGTCTACTGACACACTAATAAAAAAAATTATTTACATCTAAGACCATTTATATAAAAATTCTTGGGTGCCTTTTTTTGCACAGTGTTTTCTATCCACTTTAGCCAAACACACACATATATATATATATACACAGGGCCGCCTCAGGGGGTGTGCGAGCAGTGCGGTCGCACAGGGCCTCGCGGGAAGGGGGGCCTCGCACAAAAAAAATTAAAAAAAAAATTAAATTTTTTTTTTTTATTATTATTATTTTTTTTTTTTTTTTTTTATTTTTTTTTTGCGAGGCCCCCCTTCCCGCGAGGCCCTTTTTCATCCCAGACCTAAAATCTAGTTTTGCTAATATGCTTATATATTTCACATTAGACACGTTTGTAGAATGTGTCTGACTTGTTCCTGGGTCTGCAGACATACTCACTATTGGAGCTCAGCCTCTGGGGCTCTGCAGCAGACATACTATTGGTTTCAACGAAGGGAGTGGTTACATCATGTGTAGTACGCCGGCGTGCGTCAGCTGCGTTTGACTATTTCGCGCGTGCAGCTTTTGACTATTATGCTTAGTTATGCCAGCCAAGACGAAGAGGTCGGTCATTATCAGTCGGTCGGTCACCAAGGAACGTTGACGAAAGGCCTCTCGCTGGCGGGACAAATGGCCGGAGCCTTGTCATGGTGCAGTCGGGATATAGCCATGATGATGTCGGCTAGTAGCTAGCTTAGCTAAAGGCTAACTAGCGTTAGCTAACCTAGAGACAGCGCATGCAGCCAAGATGAAGAGGATGGTCGTTTGGCAGATGAACTTCGTCAACTCCACGCGGTTGTCTCCATCCTCTTGGACGTTTGGTGAGTTTTTAACCTATTCTATTAACTCTATTCTATTCCCGCCGTGGATATCTCTCTCTCTCTCTCTCTCTCTCTCTCTCTCTCTCTCTCTGGAGCCAAACTGGCCGACTAGCTGTTGTAGTACTATTAGTAGCTAACGGTGTGTGGCCTGGTGTCAGCACCTGTATTGCTTTTCTCACATTGTACAGTTTTTCAGTGGTAGCCGCATAGCTTGCTTCTGCGTTAGCTAATGGTTAGCGATAGCCGGGTTGAGCTAACTGTTAGCCAGTTAGCTGTTTAGCTACGACGTTAGCTGCCGGCTGCGCTCGGCTGGGAACGTTCGTTTGATGCTATCAGTTAGCCTAGAGTTAGCTGTTAGCTTGTGCTACGACCATTGACATTAGCCGTGAGAATAGCAGGGGGTTCTGGCACTCTGACTACGACATCATCTTTGACAGAAGATGTAGTCGGGCCTGCACCATGACAAGGCTCTGGCCATAGCTTATTTTTGTCCCGCCAGCGAGAGGCCTTTCGTCAACGTGGAGACCTGTGTTGCGGCCTTTCGCCCTGCGTTCCTTGGTGCAGGTAAGATTAATGAAAATGTCATGACATTACCCCACTCTTCCTTCCTTCCCCTCCCGAATGTTTTGTTAATAACGATGTTTTTTTCCAGGCAAAACATATGTTACTTCACAACATTTGGAGATACGACATGTGCTGTGTCGCGTTTAAATCTCGCACAGGGCCTCGCATTTCTCCCAGGCGGCCCTGTATATACACACACACTACTGTGAGAAAATAATAATCACACACAACGGGATAATGGCTTATAGCAGACTTAATGATTTTAGAATATTTCAGATAATGAAATTAAATGTTTATATCATCAATTATCCAGTTAATATTTATACTGTCTGTAACGTTTGGCTACTTTAAATCATTGAATGTAGAGAGAGAGCGAGAGAGAGAGAGGGGGCGAGAACGAACGAGAGAGCCAGCCCCCCCCCCCCTCGCGTTTTGATCGTCTAAGCTGCCGTAGGTGATGACGTCACACTCGAATGTAAACAGGAAGAGTCTAACACACGGAGATGGAAAGTGGATGATATACAGAAACGAATAACCAATAAATATGAAGTTATGTTTAAACTTCTGTTGCCAAGCGTTGTCAATATAACCCACCCCCTTTCCTCACAAATGGAACTAGTGTTGTGGAGTCCGCTTTGACCGCTTTTCCGCCGTCCCTGCTACACTCGGGACCACTACACTAACGTTAGCCTAGCCCTCGGTGCATAACAGTCACGAAATGGGCTAACGTTAGCCTATAGCTCCGACGTCCTGCTACAGTCGGGACCACTACACTAACGTTAGCCTATAGCTCCGCCGTCCCTGCTACAGTCAGGACCACTACACTAACGTTAGCCTATAGCTCCGCCGTCCTGCTACAGTCGGGACCACTACACTAACGTTAGCCTATAGCTCCGACGTCCTGCTACAGTCGGGACCACTACACTAACGTTAGCCTATAGCTCCGCCGTCCTGCTACAGTCGGGACCACTACACTAACGTTAGCCTATAGCTCCGCCGTCCTGCTACAGTCAGGACCACTACACTAATGTTAGCCTATAGCTCCGCCGTCCTGCTACACTCGGGACCAGTACACTAACGTTAGCCTATAGCTCCGCCGTCCTGCTACAGTCGGGACCACTACACTAACGTTAGCCTATAGCTCCGCCGTCCTGCTACAGTCGGGACCACTACACTAACGTTAGCCTATAGCTCCACCGTCCTGCTACAGTCAGGACCACTACACTAACGTTAGCCTATAGCTCCGCCGTCCTGCTACACTCGGGACCAGTATACTAACGTTAGTCTATAGCTCCGCCGTCCCTGCTACACTCGGGACCAGTACACTAATGTTAGCCTATAGCTCCGCCGTCCTGCTACACTCGGGACCAGTACACTAATGTTAGCCTATAGCTCCGCCGTCCTGCTACAGTCGGGACCACTACACTAACGTTAGCCTATAGCTCCGCCGTCCTGCTACTCGGGACCAGTACACTAACGTTAGCCTATAGCTCCGCCGTCCTGCTACTCGGGACCAGTACACTAACGTTAGCCTATAGCTCCGACGTCCTGCTAGTCAGGACCACTACACTAACGTTAGCCTATAGCTCCGCCGTCCCTGCTACACTCGGGACCAGTACACTAACGTTAGCCTATAGCTCCGCCGTCCTGCTACAGTCGGGACCACTACACTAACGTTAGCCTATAGCTCCGCCGTCCTGCTACAGTCGGGACCACTACACTAACGTTAGCCTATAGCTCCGCCGTCCTGCTACAGTCGGGACCACTACACTAACGTTAGCCTATAGCTCCGCCGTCCTGCTACAGTCGGGACCAGTACACTAACGTTAGCCTATAGCTCCGCCGTCCTGCTACAGTCGGGACCACTACACTAACGTTAGCCTATAGCTCCGCCGTCCTGCTACAGTCGGGACCACTACACTAACGTTAGCCTATAGCTCAAATATGAAGCAATACTACTAACTTTACTTTTCTTCATAGCTAAATCAGACAGTCAGCCAGTCTATCAGAGTGAGTGCTCAGTCGATTTTCCCCGCTGATCATACCTGAGTGCTCAGCTCGCGTGAGTGGCGTCATCACACGCCTTGGATAATTTAGGAGTGAAATGCGAATGCAAGGGTTGCAATCACTACTCGCAAGCCCGCCCCCAAATATTATTTACCAATCGCAACGACCAAATTAAGGGGCAATTTGCGATCATCTCGTCGCAGTGTACAGCCCTGAGACTACAGGAGAGGGGGAGAGAAGCTGGTCATAGACTACAGGAGAGGGGGAGAGAAGCTGGTCATAGACTACAGGAGAGGGGGAGAGAAGCTGGTCATAGACTACAGAAGAGGGGGAGAGAAGCTGGTCATAGACTACAGGAGAGGGGGAGAGAAGCTTTTCATAGACTACAGGAGAGGAGGAGAGAAGCTGGTCATAGACTACAGGAGAGGGGGAGAGAAGCTGGTCATAGACTACAGGAGAGGAGGAGAGAAGCTGGTCATAGACTACAGGAGAGGGGGAGAGAAGCTGGTCATAGACTACAGGAGAGGGGGAGAGAAGCTGGTCATAGACTACAGGAGAGGGGGAGAGAAGCTGGTCATAGACTACAGGAGAAGGGGAGAGAAGCTGGTCATAGACTACAGGAGAGGGGGAGAGAAGCTGGACCCCATCACCATCGACGGGGCTGCAGTGGAGAGAGTCAGCAGCTTTAAGTTCCTCTGTGTCCACATCACCAACAAACTCACCTGGGACATCCACATAATAATGTGGTAAAGAAGGCCCAACAACGCCTCTACCATCTCAGGAGGCTGAAGAAGTTCGGCATGACACCCAAGATCTTGAAGGCGTTCTACAGAGGGACAACAGAGAGCGTCCTGACGGGGTGCATCACCGCCTGGAGGGGGAACTGCGCCGACCTCAACCTCAGAGCGGAGCAGAGTCATGAGGACAGCACAAAAGATCCGTGGATGTGAGCTTCCCCCCCATCCAGGAAATCTGAGAGCCAGTGCATTAAAAAAGCCCAGAAAATTATCAAGGACCTTAATCACCCCAACCATGGACTGTTCCAGCTGATGCGGTCTGCGATCCCATTTTATTTAGGATTCTTTTCGGCGACCCCACACTTAATGTATTACGTAATTTCAACGTGGAATATCAAAATAAAAGCACACGTTGTTGAACTTGATCATGCATATTTATTTGAAAATGAAATTACAGCACTGTTATCAATGAATATCAACAAAAGCAACAGAATTGTTTCTGTATACACATTTATAAAACAAGGCCTATTTAGCCAAAAAAGTTTAAAAAAAAAGAAGAAAAAAATACGTAATGGGATGGGTGTGCTTGTACAGTTGAACGGTTCCAAGATACACTCCAACAGATTTTCTAAAAATTATCATTGTTGCACATAGATGAAGCCTTTCATACAAAGTAGGTTAAAAGGTAATATTAAATTTTCATACTTCTGAGTTAGTTACTCCTAAGAGATCAATTCACACCATCCCACTTATCTTGACGCTTACAATTCATCCATATTATTAAATGGTCAATGGTAAATGGTTGCATTTATATAGCGCTTTTATCCAAATCGCTTTACAATTTGTTCCTCACATTTTTACCCATTCACTCACATTCACACACCGGTGGCAGAGGCAACCATGCAAGGTGCCAACCTGCTCATCGGGAGCAATTAGGGGTTAAGTGTCTTGCTCAAGGACATTTCGACACGCTGCCCGGGAGGAGCGGAATTGAACCTGGAACCTCCGGATTACCAGACGACTGCTCTACCTCCTCATGTCGCCACATATTATTAGCATAGCATACATTCTAATGAGAATGTTTCAGTTTGGATCAATTCACTTTTTAATTCAAGATGTAGATTTTATTTCAAATATTGTACAAGTTCCATCATGAAAAGGTTTAGCTATCCAACCTAATGACAAGTAAATGTGAATGGATGTTCTATCATCATAAACAACTTGTTTTGAATTTAAAGTGAATTGATTCCAACCCTATACCGTTTTGATAGAAAAACCACTAAAGATGATAAATTCATATAAGGAACATCCATTCCTTTAAAAGAATACCAAAAACGACAATACATGGAACATTACTCTAAAATAAACACTTCTTCTTGTGTAGTACTAGGAATGTTGACAATATGTGTGACATTAGATGAAAAAAAATCACTAGTATCCACATTAAAATATAAAAATCCATACGAGAAGCAGTTTCCCCTCCAGTGTGTACAAAGTGTTTGTTAACCATCTTGGCTTTTGGCTGGTCACCCCATACTGAGGTCAGAAAGTTCCTATGATCCCAGTACTTAAAACACCAGAACAATGTGGTGTTATATTTTATATTTATTAACTTGACCTTCTCTCCCCAGCAACCTCCTGCAAAGCCTCACCGTCCCTCCTCTTTCTACCTTTTTACCCTACCCTCCAATCTCCCCCAATCCCATTCAATCTTGTTTGCTGCAGCTCAAATGTATCCCCTTGCCCTACTTTGTCTTTTATGTCTCGGTCTGTGTTTGTGTATTGTATGTTTGTTTTTGTTTTGCTGCCATTTTGGCCAGGTCTTGCTAGAAAAAGAGATCATTGATCTCAAGTGACTACCTGGTAGAATAAAGGTTAAATAAATGTGTGTTCACTCTTATACCATGACATATTGTCCCAGGAACATCCACACTGTCTGTCTCGCTCAGAGCGACAGAAACACAACTGTTGTCGTCAATGAAAACCGTGTCTATGCTAGTACTGCTTCTCTCTCAGAGGCTTCTGTGCAGGTCAAAAGCTCTTGGTAGTAGTTTTTAATTTAAAAAGAACAGCCAAATATTACTACCACTATTATTGTTATGATTGTTGATGGACTGATAGCTGTAATGGCGTACTGAAGCGTTTTCCAGTGGTCACAATAGTAGACCTTCTTCCCTGTGTGTTGTGTATTATCAGTTTGGATGGTTTTAAATTCCATTAGCAACATTAGTTAAAATTAAGGCTGTCAGTTTATCGTGTTAATTAGATTAATTAATTACACCGCAAATTATCGCGTTATGAAAATGAACTCAAAATTTATAAAATTAATAATTTTCTTTTTTTAAATCTCATTCATTCCATAAGAACGTAGAATAAACATTTACAATTTTTTTTTTTTTTATGGTCCATTTGCACATTCTTGGTATCTGATTCTAGGGACATCTATGGATCTTAGGGAATGTATTCCCAGTGTCAGAAATACTGTGTCTGTTACTAGGCTTGAGTAAATTATAATGAACCAAATGAGAATATCAATTCAATTCTTAAAAAAAAATGTGACTGTGAATAACACCATGCTAAAATTTACCAGACCTGAAAAATCTAAGCAAATGAATAAAGGGAAGATGATTAAACAGAAGGTTTTGTAGATACAGTACTGAATTCTGCCAATCCGGACACATGCAATTTGAAATATGATTATAGAATATAAAATATCAGACCTAAAATGTTATGCGATTAAAAAGCGATTAATTAGATTAATTAATTACAAATCCTGTAATTAATTAGATACATTTTTTTAATCGCCTGACAGCACTAGTTAAAATGGTACCTATTTTTCATGTGAAGTTTTCCCCACAGTGGTATAGTTTCTCTCCTGTGTGAATGACGTTGATATCATTTCAGGAGCATCATTATGAGTGTACCTCTTCTAATATTGGTCACAGCAGTAGGAATAGCTCCTAGGAATGTGCAGGTGAATTGACAGGTTTGACATTTCCCTGGATCTTCTCTCCCAAGTGAATTTTCTCATGTTTACTCAAATATGCTAATGTTCTGAATCTCTTATCACACAAACCACAATGATGTGGCTTCTCTCCTGTGTGAATTATCTGGTGTGTTTTCAGACTATCCAGTCGACTAAAGCTCTCCCCACACTGGTCACAGAAGTAGGGCTTCTCTCCTGTGTGAATCATCTGGTGTGTTTTCAGACTAGACAGTTGACTAAAGCTCTTCTCACACAAACCACAAGGATGTGGCTTCTCTCCTGTGTGAATTATCTGGTGTCTTTTTAGATTACTCAGTTGACTAAAGCTAGTCTCACACTGGTCACAGGAGTAGGGCTTCTCTCCTGTGTGAATTCTCTGGTGTGATTTCAGATGAGACAGATTATTAAAGCTCTTCTCACACTGGTCACAAAAGTAGGGCTTCCATCCTGTGTGAATCATCTGGTGTGATTTCAGACTAGACAGCTGACTAAAGCTCTTCTCACACTGGTCACAGGAGTAGGGCTTTTCTCCTGTGTGAATCATCTGGTGTGTTTTCAGATTCTGCAGTTGACTAAAGCTCTTCTCACACTGGTCACAGGAGTAGGGCTTCTCTCCTGTGTGAATTATCTGGTGTGTTTTCAGACTAGACAGTCGACTAAAGCTCTTCTCACACTGGTCACAGGAGTAGGGCTTCTCTCCTGTGTGAATTCTCTGGTGTGTTTTCAGACTAGACAGTTGACTAAAGCTCTTTCCACACTGGTCACAGGAGCAGGGCTTCTCTCCTGTGTGAATCATCTGGTGTGTTTTCAGACTAGACAGTTGACTAAAGCTCTTCTCACACTGGTCACAGGAGTAGGGCTTCTCTCCTGTGTGAATTATCTGGTGTGTTTTCAGATTAGACAGTTGACTAAAGCTCTTCTCACACTGGTCACAGGAGTAGGGCTTTTGTCCTGTGTGAATTCTCTGGTGTGTTTTCAGACTAGACAGTTGACTAAAGCTCTTTCCACACTGGTCACAGGAGCAGGGCTTCCATCCTGTGTGAATCATCTGGTGCGTTTTCAGATCACGTTGCTGACGAAAGCTCTTCTCACACTGGTAACAGGAGTAGGGCTTCTCTCCTGTGTGAATCATCTGGTGCGTTTTCAGATCACGTTGCTGACGAAAGCTCTTCTCACACTGGTCACAGGAGTAGGGCTTCTCTCCTGTGTGAATCATCTGGTGTGTTTTCAGATGATCCAGTTGACTAAAGCTCTTTCCACACTGGTCACAGGAGTAGGGCTTCTCTCCTGTGTGAATCATCTGGTGTGTTTTCAGATTAGACAGTTGTCTAAAGCTCTTTCCACACTGGTCACAGGAGTAGGGCTTCTCTCCTGTGTGAATCATCTGGTGTGTTTTCAGACGAAACAGTCGACTAAAGCTGTTCCCACACTGGTCACAGGAGTAGGGCTTCTCTCCTGTGTGAATCATCTGGTGTGATTTCAGATGATGTTGATGTCTAAAGCTGTTCCCACACTGATCACAGGAATAGAGTTTCTTTCCTGTGTGAATGCGCTGGTGTTTATTGAGATTCATCTTTGAACTGAAGTTTTTTCCACACTGGTCACAGCAGAGACCTTTTCTTCCATCCAAGCCTCTTGGTTTCGTCCCAGGCCTGACAGGACGGCTATCTGGATGGAGATAGTGATGGAGAAGAGTGTCAGAGGAAGGAGATTTGGTGATTTTATTCAGCTTAATTTCCATGTAAGATGTTTATAATGGTATGTAGCTGGGTTTTATAGTTTAAGAACACAGTGTAGTCCAGAGTCGTCTACAGTTCTAGACTCAACACCCACTTTGAAGTCCCCAACACCAACCAACAGAGAGGGGTTCTGACCACGGAGCGCACGCAGGACTCACCACTCACTGTGACAACGGCAGAGGTACGTACGGTTCTGAGCAGAACAAACCCACGGAAGGCAGCCGGCCCAGACAACATCCCCGGCCGTGCCCTCAGGGTCTGTTCCTCAGAGCTGGCTGACGTACTTGCTGACATTTACAACTTGTCACTAGCACAAGCTATTGTGCCCACCTGCTTCAAGACCACCACCCTCGTGCCCCTGCCAAAGAAAAACACTGTAACCTGTCTCAATGACTATCGTCCCGTTGCACTCACCCCAATAGTGATGAAGTGTTTCCAGAGGATAGTCATGTTGCACATCAAGGAGACCATCCCAGACACACTGGACCCTCTGCAGTTTGCATACCGTCAGAACCGGTCCACTGAGGATTAGGGCTGCGCGGTTTTGGGAAATAATCTAATTGCGATTTTTCGGACAGATATTGCGATAAAATATTCGCAAAATTATTATATATTTCTTTTTTAAAGCAGCCCAAAATGTTTCTTTTTACCTGGGAATTGATACCGGTACCCAACGGTACCTTTTTTTCTGTACTTTACTCTCTCTCTCTGAAGTCTAAACTTCACAACACACAATCTAAAATGCCTCCCTACAACAACTTTAACAACATTATCTGTCAATCCTCAGTAAATACTATCAAACTCCTCTGATGTCATCTGGTCTTTCAGAAGACCAGGTGTGTGTGTGTGTGTGTGTGTGTGTGTGAGTGAGTGAGTGAGTGAGTGAGTGAGTGAGTGAGTGAGTGAGTGAGTGAGTGAGTGAGTGAGTGAGTGAGTGAGTGAGTGAGTGAGTGAGTGAGTGAGTGAGTGAGTGAGTGAGTGAGTGAGTGAGTGAGTGAGTGAGTGAGTGAGTGAGTGAGTGAGTGAGACACACACAGAAAGAATCCCAGCATCGAAGGCTGAGAAAATGCCACCCAAAATTCTCAGCAACTTCTACAGAAGTACGATTGAGAGTGTCCTTACCAGCTCAATCACGGTCTGGTATGGAAATGCACTGCTAAGGACAGGAAGGCACTCCAGCGAGTGATTAAAACTGCTCAGTACATCTCTGAAGCAGCCTTCCCCTCACTACAGGACATTTACTCTACCAGGGCCACCAGGAGAGCACATAACATAATTAAGGACAGTACACACCCCCAGCACAGACTCATCAACCTCCTGCCATCTGCTGAAATCCAGGACTAAACTGTGATCCCCCGATCCCCCTCTCCTCCCCCCCCCCCCCCCCCCCCCCCCACACACACTTTTAATTTTGTGCCAGGCAGACACTCTGACCCGACTGCTGCTGTGACCTCACTGTCACCCTTCCCCCAAACTGTCAATCACTAAAGACACTTTTAACTGCTGCTGTGACCCATTGTCCCCTCCATATTTATATTTGTAAACACTACTGGATCCTACACTGTGAATCGGAACGTGCAATAACGTCAATGTTACTCACTTGTGCCTTGTATATATCTTAAACCTTTTTCTTTTTTTGTATATACAAAATATATATGTTTACCTTATTTTTTGCAATCACTTGTATTTAAATAAAAATTATTTAAGTATTGTGTGATTTTGTGTGAAGGGCGCACTAGCAAAGTAGGATTTGCATTGTACAGCAAACTGTCTGTTCTTGACTCTTTAAGCTCGGGTACAAAATTTATTTCAGATTATTCTGATTATTAATCTGATATTCAATATACATTATTCGTTAATTTCCTATTCCCAGTTTCACCCTCACCATAGACAACTCCTTGGTTTCCCCTTCCCCCCAGGTCAAGAGTCTGGGTGTCGTCCTCGACAGCACCCTATCATTCCATTCCCACATCAATAACATCATCCGGTCTGCCTACTTCCACCTTTGCAACATCAACCGCCTCCGCCCTTCACTCACTCCCAACAGCGCCGCAATCCTGGTCCACTCCCTCGTCATTTCCCACTTAGATTACTGCAACTCCCTTCTCTTTGGTTGCGGGTCTCATTTCCGCCTAAGCGCAGCTCCAGCTATAATAACTATGGCTCCGGCAGCTAGCACCGCTCAGTTCATATCGATACTCTTATTTTGAAAATCCGTGGTGTCGTGACTCATATCCGCTCTACAGCACACAGCAGTACTCGTCTCGCAGTAGCAGCAGTAGCGTCTGGAACATGCACATTGCAACATAGCAAGGCTAGTGTGCTTATTTCGCGACCCAAAACAAATCCCTACTGTTTTATTCCGCAACGGGTCAAATGCATATAACATGCTTTGCAATCCTCGCCATTCCTTTATGACCACGTCGTGTTTAAGACCGGAATTAACATTAACGTTAGCATAAGCTAACAACAAGCTAAAGCCCTGTTCAGAGCGATAGAGAACAGCAGAGTGGGGACTGGGAAGGAAGGGGGGGGGGCATTCTCCCTTCTGTGTGTGTGTGTGTGTGCGTTTGAAAAGATATGATGAAGTCAGATGAGTATATTATATTGATAGTAAATGTACTGAGGGTAGACAGATGATGTTGATATTTAAACATAAAAAATACAATACATAATAAATGTATGCATGATCATCATGCAACATAAAACAATTGCAGGAACGGTTTGGGAGAGGAAGGGGTTTTAGGTTGTGTGTTCCAAAAAAGATTTACTTAAAGTTTAAAGCTCAATATATCAAAACGTGGCAATTTAGGAGGTCTATTTGTATTAAAAACCATAAATAGTTTTTCATTTAAATGTCTGGAAGAGATAAAAAAATATTCAAATTATATTTGTTACCTTTTGAGTTGATCTAAATGGGTCTCATTCCCGAAAAATGTTCAAAGTTATATTCTGGAAGACTTATCTTGGAACCACTGAGACATAATCTATGACAAGTACACTCTGAGTCCTGAACGTGGCTGAAACGGTCGCAGAAATGATATGATCTGATATCTGCTTGGAGAATGGCATTCTGTCGTAAACTCCAACGCGCGTTCCCGTTCAGGTCATTTGCATACAAACCACGCCCCCGACAGTCCTTATAAAGCAACTGGTGACGCAGCTGTGTGAAATGGAATGGCGGAAGTGCTTTGAGAGCCGCGTGATTACGAAACCTAGCGTCAGTCAGTGCCAATCAGAGAGCGCCTCCGAGAAATGCGGCTAGGTTTCATAATCACGCTTGCGCCCATCAAAAAGATTAGATTAATGTATTGGCATCATATACAGCTTGCGGTACACACCTGCCGCAGCGCGCGCACACACACACACGCGCGCACGCAGTACTGTATATGAATGAATGACATAATATATATAGCCTACGGGCCGGCGGGCGTAATGAATGAACGCAGTATGGCTTATTATTCCATAATTAAGCCTATAGGCTACTGTTCATTCGTAGGCGCACACAAGACTTGTTATGGAATATTAATGCAGTCTATTTCCACCGATTAGCTTTAGTTCTTATTTATTTATCCACTGTCATTTCAGTGTTGGTGTATAGGCTATATAGTGTATTTCAATATGTTTAATTGATTAATGATATATTCGAAGGAATGCAGGTTTATAGCTATATCAACCCCCTCCAATGTACAGTAAATGACCAAGTATGGTTGTCAATATTCCAATGCACAGTTTTGCTTGTACAGTGTAAGTCTACCACCCCTCCTACCCAACCTCCTCCAACAGTTTCTACGTCAAATGTACTCTCTTTTCTGGACTCTTTTTGTATCACAAACAGTACTGTATTTGCAAATCTGGTATGTCATAAATGTATAGATGTAGCAGTACTGTCTATCTGTGTCGTGTGTGTCATATATGTTATGATGAATTGAAAATGGGGGACCCTGATGTAAACAAGACGAAATTCTTTCTCTGGTCTGCATCCCCTTATGTAATTGAGCTGTACTGTACTGTACCCATTCTGCAATCTGTTAAGTTTTCAATCAATCAAACAAAGGTCTGTCCCATTGTATACCAATCAATGGGATACATTGCATGTTGACCTGCATTCTTTCAAATGTATATAATTAATCATTAAAACAGATGTGTAACAAATAAGAAATGCAAATTCCACAGAAGGCATTCAATTATTATTATTTTCAATCATTTCACAATAATTGCATAATTGTGTTTGAATATCTGAGTAATTAAAGTAATTATACTTTTGTCCAAAATAGCTGGTTCAGATATGGTTAAGCAGCTGCCCTGTGATCAGATGAATCCATATTATTTATTTTTCCGACATCAAATGCGTAATTTCTTATCGTACAAATATTGTCATATTTATTTTAATTATGATCAAGTAATTAATTCCAAGGAGGCCTGTAGCGTTAACATGAAGGAATCACTATGAGAACACAGTCTGTCAAGTTATAATAACATTTTAAATTAGTCAATCAATCATGAGATTTGATCGTGGGCTGAGAGCATATTTAAGTGTGCTCCTCAGCACTCTTAGATCTGCTCTCAAATAAGATCTCAGGAAAATTCTCCCACTCCCAGCCCTAATATGTCTTAAATAGGCCGAAATCTGGCTAAGACGAAATATTTTGTCGTAACTTCGTTCGAGAATGAGACCCAATGTTACTGATTGTGTTAAATGGGCTTATGATATCATCTCATATCGATTGCAGGCACCTGCATTGTATCGTATCGTGGCAGATATCGGCAAATATTGTATCGTTGTCCAAAGAATCGATATCGTATCGTGATGAAACTGGTGATTCCCACCCCTAGTTGAGTCCATACACCCAACACCAAATCCCATAATTCCTTACACGTAATGTGTCTGGCTGTGTGACGTCAACTTGTCAGCATGAAAATGACAGCCAAACATCTTTCTCCTCTGTCCCTGCCATCATTCTGTTAGAAAAACAGACACAATATTATTTGTTTATTGGCATCATCATCACATCAAAGCTTCACACACCAAAGCCATGGTATTATTATAATCACGCTAATCACATTTATTGTCCACTTAATGGCACAGTAGAGCAAATGAAACACCATCGAGCTTCAACCAGTATGAATATTACTAGTATGACATGTACCAAAATGTACACATCAAAATAAAACAAATAAAGAACTGGGAACTCATCCTACGGATTATTTAATTATTACCACTTCACTGCACCAGATCCCCAGTGGTGCTTAGCAGTGTTAATCTTGTCAACGAAAATTATGACGAAAGATGTTCGTCAACGAAGGTTTTTTTTCATGACAACAACGAGACGTGATGTCACGTTATTAAAGAGCATGTGACGCTAACGTGACTAAATCACTATGTATCTGCACTTGCATATTTCTTATTTGATTTGTACCTATTGTAGGGCTGGGCGATATATCGAGTATACTCGATGTATCGCGGCTTGTTCTACATGAGATGTAGTAGGGGTGGACGGTATAAACGGTATACACGGTATTAATTTGCTCTACGGTATGGATTTTGACTATACCGTGTAACCGGTAGAGTAGCTCTAAAATAGCAATGACGTCATGTAACCACAGCGCGACTATTTCAATCGCATTTGCCCCTAAAAATAGATAGAATTAGTCATAGATAATAGATATGTGCAAACTGGAAAAAGTTATTTAGGAGGCTTCGCGCAGTGGGCGTGTCAACACGCAATTGTCATTTCATAATAAACACACAGCAAGTTTCAATTTCAGTTCCTGGCATTTTTAACCAGTGGAGAAAGGTAAGAGATGTCCCTATCGTTTTTTGATATGAATTATTCTACGTTAATAAAACATACCTGGTGATCAACTACAGTTTGCTGTAAACATTATGATATGCGTGTAGTGTTATGATAACGACGGCTGCAGCGGGAGCCGGGAGGACGGCGGCAGCAGTGGATTTGCGAATAGCATGCAGCTGCAGACAGGGACCGAAACTAAAGCCCGCCGCCCGCCAGGGGCGGGCTGTTTTTACCTTTGGCGCATGACACTTAGAGGGCTGCCCGCCGTGTGGCGTGTAGACGTGTAGTTCATAACTTCATAACGACACTCTTGTGCGAGTACAGATTATAGCCGCTCGTCTTTTTTTTCTCCGCCGCGAGATCGTTAAAAAACTACAAGTCCCACATCGCACTAGGTCCAATCACAGTAGAGTGACGTGACTGGTTTCATGAGAAAAAAAGCAAATGACCAATCGGAAGCTATCATTCATTTGGCTTGTTTACTTCCATCTGCTCTAGTCTATATCGGACCTCCAAGAGTCTAACGTTACTGTTTAAACAATGACCCAGTCAACTATTCACTTTTAGTTTAATACATGACGAGGCATTGTCTACCGGTATCTAGCTGGCTAGCTACTGATAGCTGCTGATATCAACAAATGCTCCAGCAATAGTCTACTCGAGTGCATAATACCTCCGGTCCCTCGTTAGCTAGCTTAGCTAGCTCACGTTGATCCATATGTCCCAGTCAACTAAATTGTCTTAACGTTATCTACCGGGCTAGCAGTAGCTACAGATAGCTCCTGATATCAATGTCTTATAACATTGATTGAATGCGTATTCTAGCTGAGGGCATGTTGAATGTGATTTGACAAAAGAACGGTAACGTTATAAATAGGTCCAGCTGCATCGCCGGAGAATCCTTGCATGCTGAATGTAGGGTCTAGCTGAATATAGGGTCTAGCTGCAGGGCCGGAGAATCCTTGCTCGAGCTGGAGGCTACTCAAGTATACACACAGACAGTGGAGCTGTTTGCAGATAGCAAGCATTTTGACTTATTGCGAGGTGGCGATGTCTCGCAGATAATACAACTACAAGTATGATTATATAATATATATTTTATTAAAAAAAAAATTTATATAAAATATATATATATTTTTTTTTAATCAAAAAAATGTTGGCAGGTAAGAAATATGCTTGGCGGGTAGACTCTTCCCATCTACCCGCCACTGGCCGGTGAGTCAAAAAGTTAATTTCGCTCCCTGGCTGCAGAGCCGCAGAGCCAGCGGCGCTTTCAGGTCAGGTCCGCTCAACAGCGCCCCCCCCCCCCCCCACCCAACGGCTGAAAGCTGTGACCAGACCTGAAAGCGCCGCTGGCTCTGCGGCTCTGCAGCTACATATGCTTATAGCAAAATCCAGCATCCAGCCCGGCTGTTTGCAATGGGAGCAGCACGGACTCGGGACTTATTTTATTTGGAATATAATGACTTTATACGCAAAAGTAGCCTAGTTTTAAGTTAAAATATTATAAATCTACATGCCTTGAGGATGTCATTCTTTATATAGCCTGCCTATCAGGCAAAAAAAATTATTCGAACGGAAACACTGATACCGTGATATATACCGTTACCGTCTATGCTTCAAATTATACCGTGATATAAATTTTAGACCATACCGTCCACCCCTAAGATGTAGTATATTATTATATCGTGAACATCGAGTATATGTTGTCGAGTATATGTTGTCACGGCTGAGATCAGGCTTTAGCGCAGAGCGGTCCTCTCATTTCATTATAGACACATGACCAGCGCGGATCTTAAATGACATGCAATTGTAATTTCATTAGACAGACCAGCGCGGACCTTCAATGACATGCAATTTAATTAACGCAAGCATTGGGCTAACGTTAGCTGCTAACCAAGTTATCCCATGACTAGGCTAAGCTAACTAGCTAGTGTTAGCTGCTAACCCTGGAAAACGCTCAAAGCGGACTCCACAACACTAGTTCCATTCGTGAGGAAAGGGGGTGGGTTATATTGACAACGCTTGACAACAGAGGTTTAAAACATAACTTCATATTTATTGGTTATTCGTTTCCTTATATCAGCATCCAGTTTCCATCTCCGTGTCTTAAACTCTTCCTGTTTACATTAGAGTGTGACGTCATCGCCTACGGCAGCTTAGACGCTCAAAACGCAAACCTAAAACAAAACCCGAGGGGGGGGGGGGGGGGCTGGCTCTCTTGCGCGTTCTCGCCCTCTCTCTCTCTCTCGCTCTCTCTCTACATTCAATGATTTAAAGTAGCCAAACGTTACAGTATAAATACTAACTGGATAGTTGATGATAAACATTTAATTTCATTATCTGAAATATTCTAAAATCATTAAGTCTGCTATAAGCCATTATCCCTATCCCAAATGGGGGACCCTTATGTAAACAAGACAAACTTCTTTCTCTGGTCTGCATCCCCTTAACAATTGTGTGTATTGAGCCGTACTGCAATCTGTTAAATAAAGTTTTCATTCATTCATGCATTCATTCCCTTTGTGTGTGATTATTATTTTCTCACAGTAGTGTGTATATACATATATATGTGTGTGTGTGTGTGTGTTTGGCTAAAGTGGATAGAAAACGCAGTACTGTGCAAAAGTCTTAGGCACCCAATAGTTTTTATATAAATTGTCTTAGATGTAAATACATTTTTTGTTAGTGTGTCAGTAGACTACTCGTAGTACATTTTCATTTTTTTCTTTTTTTAGCATCTTCATGGTTTAATAATGCAAACATATGTTGCAGGGACTTATTATTAGGGATGGGAATTGATAGGATTTTATCGATACGATTCCATTATCGATTCTGCTTATCAATTCGATTCCCTTATCGATATCTGATCACTTTATAATTTAAATAAATAAATTGGAAATGCAACAGAACTAAGCTGGTTAGAATAACAACATGCAACTTGACATTTCTGATTGTCATTTATTGTTGAGCCCCCATGTCAGAAAAATACAAAAACTGTAAAAAATAAAACATTAACTATAGCCTACACTTAAATAAAATAATGTATTTGAGATTCTCTTAAAATGTATTTATTTTTTTATTCTTAAACTAATTTAATCTATTGAACCGTAGTTGAATTCAACAGGTCGTTATTCCTCTGACTTCTGTCTCACACACACACAGCAACTAATTTTACCTTACCCTGAACTAAATCAATGACTAGATTCTAAAGCATTCAAGTAGTTTTCACTGCACATAGAAGTAGCCAAACAGCGGGATCATTTCGGGAGCATATGACCAAAACCTAGGCAATTTCGAGCCCTTAAGGAATCAAATAAGTCTGCCATGGCTTAAGGCTGAGCCCGAACGTTCGAACGTTCGTTCGTTACGCTGACATTCGGACTTTAATTAATAGGTTCGAACGTTCGTTGAATGCGCACGGGGTTGAGGTGATGTGAATGCGAGGCGCTCGGCTCAACCAGTATGGTCTGCCGGGCTGCAGCGGGATACTATTTCTCAACCAGAGCTCTATTTTGATTGACAGGCGATTCTGCCAATTACGTCACACCGCTTGCACCCGCCTCTGCTGTTACCACCAATCGGCAAGCCTCAACAGACTTACCGTAGCTACCGGGGAGCCGTAGTTAGCTCCCCGCCGAGGAAGTAATCGGTAACAAGGTTTCCGTAGGTGAACCTGCAGAAGGATCATTAATGAATACCATCCTTTTTCGGCCACGGAGCGCGAGCTTCATGGCGGGAGGTGGTTGCGTTGGAAACAACAGCAGGCGCACGGTGGACAGACCCGTCCACCGTCTACCTCGGAACGGTGGTAGGGCGGACGGGCGGCAGGCGTGTTGGGAGCCCGGCCGTTCCGAGGTAGACGGTGGACGGGTCTGTTGAGCCGAGGCGTGCGCCTCTCCTCCCGGCTCCCCTCCCCGTCGACCAAGAGTGAATACCTGTTATTGAACGTGTAACACTAACTATATAACGTTCGGTTAATGCCACAAAACTAATGCATTTGTTTATCTAGCCCCTTACGTGACTGCAAGGGCTATTGTTTATCATACTTTGATTCAGTAGCTTGTTTATTTTCTTCTGAGTGCTTTGTTTAATTACATGTTTACATGAACAGCCACCACTGTAAACAACATGTTTTTCACCAATAGACTATGCAATGCCGCCCTCCGTAGGATCTATAATTAACAATAAAAAAAAATTATTATTAAAAAAAATGAAAAAAAAATGTATTAAAACTTTTTTTATTAAAAAAATTTAAAAAAACGAACGTTCAAACGTTCGTTCGATAAACCCTGGCGAACGTTCGAACCCTAAAAACAGGGTTCGGGCTCAGCCTTACCATGGCTACATGCTAACGCTAACGTTATTGTTTTGAAAAACTGGCAGCGATAAGGGAATCGAAAGTCACGGGAGGCACGCGATTCCAGGCATCGGACAATTAGGAACCGATTCCCATCCCTACTTATTATAATCATCATATTGGTGTGACTGTATGCAGCAAAGGGTTAAATCAAGCATTTTTAAGTGCTTTAGAGGAAATGTCAATATCGCGATATATATCGTGTATCGTGATATGGCCAAAAAATATCGCGATATCATTTAGAGGCCATGTAACTGCCCCCCGGCTTGGTGGTGAAATAAAGATGCGGTTATGTTTCGTACAGGTGCTTTTATTTATTTTCTCTTTTTTCTTTTGCATTTTAGCATAGCAGCACTGTAGCCTTTCTTTGGTAGTTGTCGTTGCACCGTAGTTGTACAGGTAGTGACGGTTGCATCGTTTGCTACGTTTGCACCGTGAAAACTGTGACGGTCAAAAACACAAACATATACAATTAGTTATATTGTTCACAGTTCAATATTGTTCACAACAAAGCACCTAACGTGTTCAAACAAACATTTGAATTTAATGATATTATTGAGGGTGAACTCGTCTTCCTTCCATAATAAAGGCATTTAAGGAAAATAATGATAAATAGTAATGTTACTTGTTCGGCAGCAGGTGCCTTTGATTAGAACCTAATCAGTGAGTGCACCACTTTACATGTTTACCACACATAAATATAGACCTCTTCAACAACAGTAATAATAATAATAACAATAATACATTTTAGTGTTCGACGTACCTTATTCCGCTTTACCAAGGGGTGTTATTTACTGAAGTAAGGTCCTTATATTCTACATAATTCGCTGTCTGCTCCGTCGTTGTCTCTGAGTTACTTCCTGCCTTGGTCACAAACAGGATGCTGTGACCTTTATACTATAGGAAAGACGAGCTCTGCCCCCATGTGGACACGAAATGAAAATGCACAAGCGGCTCTGAAATATTATTTTCTTAAATAGAAAGCTCAGTATTCTGAGCTAATAAAGAGAAGTCGATCATCTAGACCAATGTAAATTAAAGTTTACTGACAATAAAGATGATAGGCATCTTTACCCTTGGCGGTCAGTTACAGGCCATATCGCCCAGCCCTAACCTATTGTACTTTAATTATTTAAATCCTCTCTCTTAAAACATACAAGGTTATCACTTAACCCAATTCGTTTTTTTAAATATTTAAAATAGAATGAAGTTGCCATATTTCAGGTTCCAAATCCTCAGTGGGACTTTTAATTATGCGTCTTTATGAATGTATTGATTTTATTTATCCCATGGTATTTGTTAAACATTGAGTCTCAGAATAAAAATGAAATCAAAGAGACTAGTGCGCAAGTTTAACAGGGGAAACAAGAATCAACATTGACCATCAGTTAGCTGGTGACTGAAACTGGGACTCTAGGTGTGAAAGAAAGGACTCTACTCTGGTGTTTCTCCAGACCTCTCTTGACAGAGCCTGAGGTGTGGCCAGACAATAACAACCCCTTCAACTCCCATTCAATTCTAACCCACACATCTGAGAAAAGTGCATTACCAAGCAGGGCTATTTTGCCTAGAGGTAGCTGTTTACAACATTACAGATACTTCTAAAAGTGAATCTGCTACAAGATTGTTATTAAAATCTGGTCAACGTTAGGTAAAATACTGGGCAGTTGCCTGCAATGTCATTGTGGTGGTATCTGACTGCCGTTGTACAAATACACTTACATTTAATGAAGACAAATAAACAACAGACATTCAGGCATGTTTAAATTGGTTTTCTTGGAAACACAGAAAATAAGAGAGGCTCTGCAATGCCACGAAAACAATCTAATAAATAATTGTACTTACAGATGGTGTCCACAGTCTGATCTGTCTTCAGAAGCAGGTTTTGATCCAGATGGTTTCCAGTAGAAAGTCTTGGTCCAGTAGACAATGTGTTCTGCCACAGAAAGGCGTTCAAGTCAACCAGCAGACTATCCCGTCTTTATGGTTGAATGAGTACTTCAGTCTGGAAAACAGCCCTGTTCTTATACCAGAGAGACAAGAGTTGAGCATTTAGCTGCTTGGAACTGATTGGCTAATCAGAACAACAATAGACACCTCCTCCATCAAACTGATATTTCCCCTCTGATCATCTTTGAAGACATCACTTTGTACAATCACTATGTATCTGTGCAGTATCTGCACTTGCATATTTTTTATTTGATTGTACTTTAATTATTTAAATCCCCTCTCTCTTAAAACATACTGGGTTATCACTTAACCCAATTCGTTTTTTTAAATATTGAAAATAGAATGAAGTTGCCATATTTCAGGTTCCAAATCAGACATAATCCTCAATGGGACTTTTAATTATGTGTCTTTATGAATGTATTGATTCCATGGTATTTGTTAAACATTGAGTCTCAGAATAAAATGAAATCAAAGAGACTAGTGCTCAGGTTTAACAGGGGAAACAAGAATCAACATTGTATTATTGACCATCAGCTGGTGACTGAAACTGTGATTCTTGGATTATGCCACCAGATTACAAAAACAATTGTCAGGTCAGGATATTGTTTTACAGCTGTGATTTCAAGATTTGCATATAAAATGTTGACATGGCGTATTTTATATTGGTTAATGTAATTCACAATACATTTCAAAATATATTTCTAATGACTCTGCACCCCAGTGCCCCTCCCTTCCTACCCCAAACCATTTAGACATGAAACTATACAGTGACAATGGAAATACCAGAGCCAATGGCCCAGTCATAGTAATAAGCATTCAGGGTTTCCGCTAGAATTTTTTTTTGTCGGTCTGAGTGTCCGGTAGATTTCAATCTACCGGACAAATGGGATCAATTCCAGTCAGAGTTTATTGAGCTTAAAAACAATCGATAGGCCTATATAAAGAATGACATCCTCAAGGCATTTATAATATTTTAACTTAAAACTAGGCTACTTTTGCGTATATACAGTCATTAATATATTCCAAATAAAATAAGTCCCTCAAGACTTCGTGCTGCTGCCGACTTGAGGTCTCGGTGGGCAGTCTGCCCGACATTAATAAACAGCAGTCTGTTATAATCACATGTTTATGAGCTAACGAATTCCGTTATATTGGACATTTGTATTAATTATATCAAGCGAAGAACCGAGAAATTTGGCAGAGAGAGACGGCAACATTATCGTGGGTTTGCGTGATGTATATCTCCACCTCCCAACGACTTGGTGCTGGTCATAATGTCCGGTGAAAATAATTCCCTCTAAGCATAATTTGATTATTTGAATTGTATTAAAATAGGCTAAAATTAAATAGCCTATGTGATGAACAAAACAATCATCACATTTGTTTCATCGTTGCTTCACCAAGCAGGTCTGTCTAATAATGACAACAACGTGTCAGCGCGAGCTTGCTGCTAGATTTACGAGAAGCATGGAGCTGCAGACCCACAGAGCAGCAGTGTTTTCAGGTCTGGTCGGGGGACCGCTCAGCAGCGCCACCTACCCAACAGCTGAATTGCCAATGGCTGAATTGGAGTACTGCACTGTGCCGGCAAAGCTGGTGGGTTCTGTGGGTCTGCAGCTCCATGCTTCTCGTAAATCTAGCAGCAAGCTCGCGCTGACAGGTCGTTGTCATTATTAGACAGACCTGCTTGGTGAAGCAACGATGAAACAAATGTAATGATTGTTTCGTTCATCGCATAGGCTATTTAATTTTAGCCTATTTTAATACAATTCAAATAATCAAATTGTGCTTAGAGGGATTTTTTTTCAACTGACTTTATGAATGTATTGATTTTATTTATTCCATGGTATTTGATAAACATTGAGTCTCAGAATAAAAATGAAATCAAAGAGACTAGTGCTCAAGTTTAACAGGGGAAACAAGAATCAACATTGTATTATTGACCATCAGCTGGTGACTGAAACTGTGATTATTGGATTATGCCACCAGATTACAAAAACAATTGTCAGGTCAGGATATTGTTTTACAGATGTGATTTCAAGATTTGCAAAACATAAAATGTTGACATGGCGTATTTTATATTGGTTAATGTAATTCACAATACATTTCAAAATATATTTCTAATGACTCTGCACCCCAGTGCCCCTCCCTTCCTACCCCAAACCATTTAGACATGAAACTATACAGTGACAATGGAAATACCAGAGCCAATGGCCCAGTCATAGTAATAAGCATTTGTATAGCAAGTGAGATACAGTGGCCACATCCACCTCATGATAGATTTGCAATTGAAAAGTAAATATGATGAGCCTGAAGTACCCTATAAACATGTACATAGCAGGGAACAATTAGGGTACCAAGGCTGAATGGGGTAGTTAGTGTGACCAATACAGTAGCATTATAGCATTATTCATGCTGAATACCTCCGATAGGCCTCCCATCTTCAATGTCTGGTATTCTGCTATATATCCATTAGGGATGCACCGAATATTCGGCCGCCGATAACTATCGGCCGAAAATTGTCAAAAAGGCGCTTTCGACCGAAAGGGTTTTAGCACCGAAAATATATCGCAGAATGTCAAAGAACAGGGTTACGTAACGTTCATAACCTAAAGTGTTGTTGTGATGACGTAATCAAAACGCGCAACGTGTACCGTGAGCTGTTTGGCAGCTCTTCCTGCATTCTGCAGCCTGTGATAACTAACTCCTCTTGGGAGTTGCGCTGTTTCTATAAACTATGCGAGCAACGCATCCAATAAATGCGTCTTTAACATGCTTTATATCCTCGCCATTACTATATGCCCGTCGCGGTTAAATGTTAGCGTTAAGCTAGCCAACGCTTCCATTCCTCTTTGACCAGTCTCTCGTAAGCTACGTCATCCCCCGCTAAGAGTCATGGGAGATGTAGTAAATACAACAGTCCTGTGTGTGTGTCTTTATGCAGATCGTTATGCAGTTTTAAAGCACCTTGGCTTTGTTCTGAATGCACTTTGTTGTAGTTATGCTACAGAGAAAATAAAATGCACTTGACTTTAATGCACATTTTGTTGTATGCAAAGAGAAAATGTTTAAATTGTACAATCTTTCAGCAGTCAGTCTGGAATTAATGTATGCATTCAAAAGTGCTGAATAAATGTTTTATGGGCCCATAATAGTGATTATTAATATTATTTAAGTAAAGTTTTGCCATGATCATGTATTTTGCCATAATCAGGTAGCAAAAAAAGAATAAAAAAAAATATATTTTATATATATTTATATTAATAATTTTCGGCATTTCGGCATTCGGCCAACTGTTTTCTATTTTCGGTATCGGTTTTGGCCAAGAATTTCCAATTCGGTGCATCCCTAATATCCATAGAACCCACGCCTTATTTCTTACTTATCAATGATGATGTTGAATCAGTATAGTGAGTTATTTCTTTCTTGTTTCTCATGTCAATGGGGTCAAGCTACTTTCGATACAAGCTGACTGAAGACCACTGAAACATATTCCACAGTGTACCCAAAGTAGATTTCTGTGAGCTTAAGTCAGCCTGTACAGACAGGAACTTGACCCCATTGAATTTACATTGTTTTTTGGCTAACTAGCCAGAGCTACAATGAGAAACTGTAGGATTTGTGCTAAGAAAGGACTCTACTCTGGTGTTTCTCCAGACCTCTCTTGACAGAGCGTGAGGTGTGGCCAGATAATAACAACCCCTTCAACTCCCATTCAATTCTAACCCACACATCTGAGAAAAGTGCATTACCAAGCAGGGCTCTTTTGCCTAGAGGTAGCTGTTTACAACATTACAGATACTTCTAAAAGTGAATCTGCTACAAGATTGTTATTCAAATCTGGTCAACGTTAGGTAAAATACTGGGCAGTTGCCTGCAATGTCATTGTGGTGGTATCTGACTGTCGTTGTACAAATACTTACATTTAATGAAGACAAATAAACAACAGACATTCAGGCATGTTTAAATTGGTTTTCTTGGAAACACAGAAAATAAGAGAGGCTCTGGAATGCCACAAAAAACAATCTAATAAATAATTGTACTTACAGATGGTGTCCACAGTCTGATCTGTCTTCAGAAGCAGGTTTTGATCCAGATGGTTTCCAGTAGAAAGTCTTGGTCCAGTAGACAATGTGTTCTGCCACAGAGAGGCGTTCAAGTCAACCAGCAGACTATCCCGTCTTTATGGTTGAATGAGTACTTCAGTCTGGAAAACAGCCCTGTTTTTATACCAGAGAGACAAGCGTTGAGCATTTAGCTGCTTGGAACTGATTGGCCAATCAGAACAACAATAAACACCTCAAACTGATATTTCCCCTCTGATCATCTTGGAAGACATCACTTTGTACAATCACTATGTATCTGTGCAGTATCTGCACTTGCATATTTGTATTTGATTGTACTTTAATTATTTAAATCCCCTCTCTCTTAAAACATACTGGGTTATCACTTAACCCAATTCGTTTTTTAAATATTGAAAATAGAATGAAGTTGCCATATTTCAGGTTCCAAATCAGACATAATCCTCAGTGGGACTTTTAATTATGTGTCTTTATGAATGTATTGATTTTATTTATTCCATGGTATGTTAAACATTGAGTCTCAGAATAAAATGAAATCAAAGAGACTAGTGCTCAAGTTTAACAGGGGAAACAAGAATCAACATTGTATTATTGACCATCAGCTGGTGACTGAAACTGTGATTATTGGATTATGCCACCAGATTACAAAAACAATTGTCAGGTCAGGATATTGTTTTACAGATGTGATTTCAAGATTTGCAAAACATAAAATGTTGACATGGCATATTTTATATTGGTTAATGTAATTCACAATACATTTCAAAATATATTTCTAATGACGCTGCACCCCAGTGCCCCTCCCTTCCTACCCCAAACCATTTAGACATGAAACTATACAGTGACAATAGAAATACCAGAGCCAATGGCCCAGTCATAGTAATAAGCATTTGTATAGCAAGTGAGATACAGTGGCCACATCCACCGCATGATAGATTTGCAATTGAAAAGTAAATATGATGAGCCTGAAGTACCCTATAAACATGTACATAGCAGGGAACAATTAGGGTACCAACTACCAAGGCTGAATGGGGGTAGTTAGTGTGACCAATACAGTAGCATTATAGCATTATTCATGCTGAATACCTCCGATAGGCCTCCCATCTTCAATGTCTGGTATTCTGCTATATATCCATAGAACCCATGCCTTATTTCTTACTTATCAATGATGATGTTGAATCAGTATAGTGAGTTATTTCTTTCTTGTTTCTCATGTCAATGGGGTCAAGCTACTTTCGATACAAGCTGACTGAAGACCACTGAAACATATTCCACAGTGTACCGAAAGTAGATTTCTGTGAGCTTAAGTCAGCCTGTACAGACAGGAACTTGACCCCATTGAATTTACATTGTTTTTTGGCTAACTAGCCAGAGCTACAATGAGAAACTGTAGGATTTGTGCTAAGAAAGGACTCTACTCTGGTGTTTCTCCAGACCTCTCTTGACAGAGCGTGAGGTGTGGCCAGATAATAACAACCCTTTCAACTCCCATTCAATTCTAACCCACACATCTGAGAAAAGTGCATTACCAAGCAGGGCTCTTTTGCCTAGAGGTAGCTGTTTACAACATTACAGATACTTCTAAAAGTGAATCTGCTACAAGATTGTTATTAAAATCTGGTCAACGTTAGGTAAAATACTGGGCAGTTGTCTGCAATGTCATTGTGGTGGTATCTGACTGCCGTTGTACAAATACACTTACATTTAATGAAGACAAATAAACAACAGACATTCAGGCATGTTTAAATTGGTTTTCTTGGAAACACAGAAAATAAGAGAGGCTCTGGAATGCCACAAAAAACAATCTAATAAATAATTGTACTTACAGATGGTGTCCACAGTCTGATCTGTCTTCAGAAGCAGGTTTTGATCCAGATGGTTTCCAGTAGAAAGTCTTGGTCCAGTAGACAATGTGTTCTGCCACAGAGAGGCGTTCAAGTCAACCAGCAGACTATCCCGTCTTTATGGTTGAATGAGTACTTCAGTCTGGAAAACAGCCCTGTTTTTATACCAGAGAGACAAGAGTTGAGCATTTAGCTGCTTGGAACTGATTGGCCAATCAGAACAACAATAAACACCTCAAACTGATATTTCCCCTCTGATCATCTTGGAAGACATCACTTTGTACAATCACTATGTATCTGTGCAGTATCTGCACTTGCATATTTGTATTTGATTGTACTTTAATTATTTAAATCCCCTCTCTCTTAAAACATACTGGGTTATCACTTAACCCAATTCGTTTTTTAAATATTGAAAATAGAATGAAGTTGCCATATTTCAGGTTCCAAATCAGACATAATCCTCAGTGGGACTTTTAATTATGTGTCTTTATGAATGTATTGATTTTATTTATTCCATGGTATTTGTTAAACATTGAGTCTCATAATAAAATGAAATCAAAGAGACTAGTGCTCAAGTTTAACAGGGGAAACAAGAATCAACATTGTATTATTGACCATCAGCTGGTGACTGAAACTGTGATTCTTGGATTATGCCACCAGATTACAAAAACAATTGTCAGGTCAGGATATTGTTTTACAGATGTGATTTCAAGATTTGCAAAACATAAAATGTTGACATGGCATATTTTATATTGGTTAATGTAATTCACAATACATTTCAAAATATATTTCTAATGACTCTGCACCCCAGTGCCCCTCCCTTCCTACCCCAAACCATTTAGACATGAAACTATACAGTGACAATGGAAATACCAGAGCCAATGGCCCAGTCATAGTAATAAGCATTTGTATAGCAAGTGAGATACAGTGGCCACATCCACCTCATGATAGATTTGCAATTGAAAAGTCAATGGGCCTCATTCAACAATACTATTTTTCTTATATTCTTGCTTACCTGTCTGTTAACACTTTCAGTGCCACGGATGACATTACTCGTTTTATCAGCCCAATGCCTGAGTGCCGACGACGACAAATATCGTTTTATTTGTTTATTAGCGATCTGATTTCATATTTCATTAACAGAGTCTCCCGTTGGTACATCAGCTCCTCCAGGAGCTCAGACTGGGAAAAAAGTGCCCCCTATCGTCTATCCCTGTGTAACTGCAGGTCAGTCGCTTAGACTGACCTGGGATCTGTAGATATGTAGAGGCGGAGCCAGCTGGTTCCTTGTGCTGGCAAGAAGTCTGATCAACATGGAAGTCATCGCGGGACGGGAATCAGCCTGGAATATATATTCACAGCAGCCAATACTCAATCAATAAGCGTGATCGATATTTGGAATGGCGATCAGGAATTGGAATGATCTTTTTGGAGAACATCTGATCTGAGGTAAGGAATCTATTTTACCAGTCTTGGGATAATCAGAGTTGTATTCGCTGAGATCTCAGCGTTTGCCCTATGTGTGATGTGTCTGTGATCGCTGATGAGGAAATAAGATAATCGATTTTTCAGCTTGCGTCTCTAGCGTGCATACGTACACATATATTATCGATAATCTAGCGTTTATTTGAAAACAATTCATGAATAGGCCGAAAAATGACAACGTTTTAGTGTATTCTAGAATATTCCAGTAAATGTCTTTTATCATGGAACATTTATATTTTCCTTGAAAACGAGGGCTTTTCAAAATGCTATAAAACGAAAATGAACCGATAAAAGCAATTTGCATACAGAGACACGCCTCGCAGGCTCATTATTATACGAGAGCCGTGGGTCTGCATTGTATATGAGCGGATCCCCCGGCCGTATTCCCAACCCTTCTTCCCCAGAGCCCCACGATTCCTTGGAGACATGAATGATATGATAAAGGCTACTGGTCCATCAGCGAGGAGATAGCCCACAGCGGATAGCCATTTGAGAATAGGCTATTATTTATGGGCAAACGAGGGCCTATAGCCTATACATATTATTTAATGTTTTCATAAGCGTAAAGATACAAGGACAACAGTTAGATTAACAATCAAGTTTGTTTACTGTATGCAGGCTTCGCAGGGCTCCTGTGTCTGTGCCATGCGTTATATGCACAAGTTACTGTTCCATAATAGGCTATGCTATTATATATAATTTATATAGGCTACCTAATACCAACATCAAAATAGATTGTATGCCTCTACAAATCATATTATACCAGGTAGCCAATCAAACTTTAAAAGAACGAAACGAAAAAAGGCATTCATATTCCAGCATAAGCATTGTTATTATGACACCAATGCCAAACAGGTTAACGGTCTTTATTAGTATTTTACGCTGTCCAGTGCCCAGGCAACAATGGTCTTTAGGGAGTCGTTGATATCCAACATCACCGTGTACAAGTCCGTCAGCCTGTCCTGTATTTCTCCCATAACACGCGTTGTGTCTTCTTGGTTCGACAGTGCGTTAAATTAGTTGGTTTTAGACCTCTGTGAACAATCTCGCTCGTGAAGTTTCTCAGAGTTCGCTCGGCTTGGTCCATTTTTCCACATCCCATGGGTGTGTTTCATTACCATATATGGATAATCATGCACGAGCATAGACGGTAAGAACAATGGTATTTATGCACGGTTGATAAATCCCGATTTTTCTGTGCGTAGAGACATTCTAAATTCCTTGTGTAGGAACGTAAATAGAACACTTTCTACGCATTATTGATAAATGAGGGCCCAGGTTCATAATTCCAAGCCGCCGTCACTTTGCAGAAGAGTGTTTACAAGCCAAGTATGATGAGATCGCCTTACTCCTTCATACTCTGATAGACAATGATGCACGGCACATAAGTTTCACCACGGACATATGGACCTGTGATGTTAACCCTGTCAGCATGCTAGGTCTGACGGCGCAGTGGCTGGACAAAGATTTCAAACTGTACAGAGTGGTGTTGCATTCTCACAAACTACCAGGTTCACACACTGCCGATATGATCCGTTTGGCTTTTGTAGCTAATGGAACATAACGAAATAGATGGTCCATGTTAGGGGTGTACGGTATAAATGGTATGAATTTGCGCCCTGCGTTGAGACAATAGTATCTAGCTGCAGCCCAGCAGGTAGACCATGCTGGGAGAACTAGTATCTAGCTGCAGCCCTGCAGAACATACTGGGAGAGAGATAGTGCTATTTCTTGATGTTTCCTTTTTTTAAGTAAGTAAAGAGGCCTATGTTCATATCGGTGAGCACAATTTGTAAGACAAATATACAGTAGTTTCATAATAAAAATATATATATATATATATATTACCAAAAAAAAATATAAAAAAAAATTTTTTTGCCACAAATATCGGTATCGGCCGATTGTGTTAGTTGAACAATCGGTATCGGTATCTGTGGCAAATTTTCATATCGGTGCATCCCTAGTTGTGAAGCACTTTGAACTGCAACCTCTGTATGAAAAGTGCTATACAAATAAAGTTATTATTTATTATTATTATTATACACAGTCACACACATATCTTTCAATAAATGTTATGTTTATTTTATTTTTTATTTTTCTCCCATCCCAATGTTAGTCGTTATGCCAATTCCCAATCCCCTTCCTGGTTGCTGCGCACTCTACCCCCTACAGTCGGTCTGGGAGAGTGGAGGCTATCACATGCTTCCTCCGACACATGTGTAGCCAATCAACCGCTTCTTTTCACCTGGCAGCGCGGACTCTCACTGAGAGGGTGTAACGTGTGGAAGGATCACACTACCCCCCTTAGATCCTTTCCTCGCTGAGCAGGCGCCCCGACCGAACTGTAGGAGTCGCCGTTTACAACGACCAGGACCCACCCACCGGCTTTCCCACCCTCTAACACTCCCAATTGTGTTAGTACGACGGCTGGCCAAGCCAGAAGCAACGCCGAGAGCTGGGCTCGATAACAGTATCTCCTGCGTTGGTGGCGAGTGCCTTACCCACTGCGCCACCCAGCCGCCCCAATGTTATGTTTATTAAAGAAATATGTTTATTTAACAAATTAACTAAAAAAGGTACACATCTATATATTAGTGCTGTCAATAGATTAAAAATAATTAACTACCGGTAATTAATATCACAATTTTCTGTAATTAATCTAGATTAAAAATAGCATTTTTCTACTTAAGACGGAAGCTTGTAAGAGATATTTACTTGAGTAAAATCATGAAATTAATGTAAAATCAACACAAAGAAAGTATCAAAGACTATTTTAATAGCTTTCTTTGAATACAGTTTCTCGCAAAAAAAAGAACAAGCAAATATACTGCTGAAAGTTCAGAACATTGAAGATTTTTCACTCCATAGATTAATCTAGATTATATTATTTTAATGCTTTAAATTATTTTAATTAATCTCAAGTTAAAGCATTAATTTTGCCCTAATATATTTAAATACAAAATAAATAAAGGTATTGTATTTTACAAAATAACAAGTATAAAACAAGGGTAAACAAACCACTCTAGCAGCAATTAACTACGCTGCTGATCAAAAAATAGGAAGGACTACTTAAAAAAGTGGAGAAGGACCTAGATAGATGGATGCAGCTACCTCTCTCGCTAATCGGACGTGTGAACTGCATTAAGATGAACGTCCTTCCTAAATGTCTCTACCTTTTTTCAAACCTTATGCATCTATACATAAGAACTTTTTCAAGAAATTACAAAGGATAATATCTGCATTCATATGGAGGAGGAAGGTCCCTAGAAGTCAAATTAAAACCCTATATAATTCCCCCCAGTGTGGTGGACTGAAACTCCCGGACTTCCAACGTTACTACTGGGCTGCACAGACAAGGGCTCTGTGGATTTGGCAGAATGAGTCGACTAATTCCCCTGCCTGGAGACAAACAGAACAATGCCATACGATGGACATGCCGCTGGCCGGAATTCCTTTTATCCGGTCGTACCACACCCTGAAGAATAAAAAAAAACCCATTTATTAAACACACGGCACGAACATGGTTTGAGATTCAGCCACATCTTGGTAGCTTTATTGCATTTCACAGGAATACGCCCTTCCACAACAGTCCAGCTTTACCAGAATCACTTAGGGATGGCATCACCAAGAAGTGGTACACTCAGGGAATTAAAACTTTTGGGGACCTATATGATAAATAATAACTTCATTTTATATAGCGCCTTTCAAGGGACCCAAGGTCACTTTACATAGGGGGGGGGGAATAACAAAGTAACAGACAGTGGACAGACACAACATATATATATATACATATATATGATAACATACTTATGTCCTTTGAACAGTTACGTGGCACCTTCCACCTTCTAATTTCTTCAAATATCTACAGGTCAGACACTTCATAGGTACAGGTCAGGGAGGAAACTCCACTCTTCCAAAACCCCTCCTCATAGATGATATTCTAAAAGGAGTTATTCACACTAGAGGCATCCTATCATTAACATATAATAGATTTCTGACCTTTACAGAAATAATACCCCTAAACGCCAAGAACAAATGGGAGCGGGACCTGGACTGTACCTTTGAAGAAGATGAATGGAAATCACTATGTGAGTCCGCACTATCTTTTTCATATAACACTCGACATAAACGTATGCAATTTAACATTCTCCATAGAACCTATTTTAAGCCGGAAAGACTTCACAGGATGAATGACACTATCTCTTAGGGGTGGGACGATACATCGATCCAGATCGATACATCGATGTAATTATCAACGATCGAATCGGATCGATGCAATGTAATTAGGGGTGCACCGATATGAAAATTGGCCACCGATACCGATACCGATTGTTCAACTAACACAATCGGCCGATACCGATACCGATAATTGTGGCAAAAAATAAGTATTTTTATTTTTTTTTATTTATTTTTTTTTATTTTTTATTTTTTTTTAATGAAACTACTGTATATTTGTATGTGTGTTTGTATTTGTAGGCCTCTTTACTTACATTTACATTTACATTTAGTCATTTAGCTGACGCTTTTATCCAAAGCGACTTACAAGTTCTGTACGACAAGCCATCAGGAAGGGCACAACTCTATCAGCTGAGCAACAATGTTCATCAAAGTGTTGAGTGCTACAGTGTAGGTTAGTTTATTAGGACAAGTGCATGACAGTACGGTTAGTTAGGGTTAGATTTTTTTTTTTTTTTTTTTTTTTTTTATTCAGATAATGGTTGAAGAAGTGCGTCTTTAGTCGACGGCGAAAGATTGGACGTGATTCGGCTGTCCTAACTGGGGTGGGTAGTTCATTCCACCATTGTGGGGCAAGGACTGAGAATAGGCGACTTCTCTTTGATGACCCTCCCGGAGCTTGGATAGGAGTAGGTCTGAGGCGGCCAGAAGATGCAGAGCGTAGGGGTCTTGAGGGTGTGTAGTTAGAGACCATTGACCGGAGGTAGGCGGGAGCGGTTCCCTTTGCCGCACGGTATGCTAGGTCGAGGGCCTTGAAGCGGATTCGTGCAGCAATGGGGAGCCAGTGCAGGTCCCTAAGAAGTGGGGTGACATGGGCCGACTTCGGTAGGTTTGAGATCAGGCGGGCCGCTGCGTTCTGAATGAGTTGAAGAGGCTTAGTGGCAGTGGCCGGGAGGCCAGCGAGCAGTGCATTGCAGTAGTCGAGGCGGGAGATGACTGTTGATTGGACGAGGAGTTGGGTGGCTTCTTTTGTCAGGAAGGGGCGTATCCTTCTGACGTTGCTCAGGAGGAATCGGCAGGTTCTGGTCGTCGCTGCGATGTGAGCAGAGAAGTTCAACTGGTCGTCGAGGACAACACCAAGGTTCTTGGCGGTCGGGGACGCAGTCACAGCTGCATTCTCGACTGTGATTGAAAGGTCGGTTAGGGGGGAGGATTTGGCCGGCAGGTGGAGCAATTCTGTTTTGCTTAGGTTCAGTTTGAGGTGGTTGGACGTCATCCAGGCTGAGATGTCGGACAGACAGGCCGAGATCCGCACAGAGACGTGGATATCTGAGGGAGGGAAGGAGAGGAAGAGTTGAGTATCGTCGGCATAACAATGGTAGGAGAAGCCATGAGACGTGATAATGTTACCCAGTGATTTAGTGTAGAGGGAGAAGAGAAGGGGTCCTAAAACCGAGCCCTGGGGGACACCCGTCCGCAGGGGGCGGGTGGCCGACAGGGTCCCTCTCCATGACACTTGGTAGGAGCGGTCATTGAGGTATGATGACAGCCATGTCAGCGCAGAGCCAGCCACTCCCATTCCTGCGAGGGCCGCAAGGAGGATCTGGTGGTTGACTGTGTCGAAGGCTGCAGATAGATCTAGGAGAATCAGGACAGAGGAGAGGCCTTTCGCTTTTGCTAAGTGAAGTGCCTCTGTGACCGCAATGAGGGCTGTCTCTGTGGAGTGACCAGTCCTGAAGCCTGACTGATTAGGGTCTAGGAGGTCATTCTGTAAGAGATAAGTAGTAAGTTGGTTGGATACAGCACGTTCAAGTGTTTTAGAAAGGAAGGAGAGAAGAGAGACAGGACGGTAGTTGCCTATGACAGTAGGGTTCAGGGTTGGTTTTTTTATGAGCGGCGTGACTCTGGCTTGTTTTAGGGAGGTGGGGACCACCCCCGAGTTGAGTGAGGAGTTGATGGTTGCAGTTAGGAATGGGAGGATGTCTGGTGCTATGGTCTGGAGGAGTGGGGAGGGTAGCTGGTCCAGCTGGCAAGTAGTCGGACGGTTTGACGTTACCAGTGTCAGGGTCTCTGCTTCTGTAATGGGAGAGAAAGATGACAGAGTGAAGGATGAGGTTCTCGATTCAGCATTTGGAATGGGTGGGGGTTGGGAGAAGGAGCTGCGGATGTTCTCCACTTTTTCCTCAAAGAAGATCGCAAAGTCTTCGGCAGAGAAAGATGAGGGAGGGGGGGGTGGGGGGGGAGTGAGGAGGGAGGACATGGTAGCATGCAGTTTGCGAAGATTCTTGGCAGAGGCCTCGATCCTATGGTGGAAGAAAGAAGCTTTGGCATTAGTGATGGTTTTGGAGAATGTTAACAAGAGGTTGTGATATGTGTCGATGTCAGCAGTGAGGCGTGACTTTCTATACTTCCTTTCAGCTGCTCTCAGGACCTGTCTTTGTTCTCTCACTGGATCTGTCAGCCATGGACTGGGTGGGGAACGGCGGGCAGGTTTCTCAACGAGGGGACAGAGCTTGTCGAAGGAGGTTGCAAGGGCTGAAAGGAGGGTGGAGGTTGCCATCTCTGTGGAGAGAGCAGAGAAGGTGTCACTCAAAGGTAGAGCGGATAGTATGTCAGAGGAGAGGGTGGAGGGGGATAGGGAGGGCAGGTTGCGTCTGAGTGAGACTGTTTGAGTTGGGGTGAAGACCTTTCGGTTAAGCATGAGAGTTAGTGAGAAGGATATGAAGGAATGGTCAGATACATGTAGGGGAGTTACCGTGGTGTTAATGATGCTGGAGTTACGGGAAAATATGAGATCCAAGGAGTTGCCTGCTTTGTGGGTGGGAGGCATGGGAGTGGGAGTCAGGTCAAACGATTGTAGGAGGGAGACTACTATGACTGACTGAGATGAGTCAGGCAGGTTGAAGTCGCCCAGTAGAAGGAGAGGGGTACCATCTTCCGGTAAGGAGCTAAGAAGCATGTCCAGCTCATCTGTGAAGTGATCGAGCGGACCTGGAGGGCGGTAGAGTGTAACAATGGTGAGATTGAAAGGATTAGAGACAGATACTGCATGATATTCGAGAGAGGAGAGTGACAGTTCTGGGAGTGGTGTTACGTTTGTAGCCCATGAAGGAGATGTCATGAGGGCAGTGCCTCCACCCCGTCTGGAAGGTCGAGGTGTGTGAGTGAAGTTATAGTTTGTAGATAATGCTGCAGGTGTTGATGAGTTATTGGGGGTTATCCAGGTCTCAGTTAGAGCCAGGAGCTGCAGATTTAGACTATGGGCGTAGGCAGTAATGAAGTCAGCTTTCTTGACTGCTGATTGACAATTCCATAAGCCTCCCCGTACTGTGACAGGTGTATTAGTGGCTGTAGGAGGGTAGGAGAGATTAGCCGGGTTACTAGCAAACTGGCGTGGATGGGTAGAGTCAGTTCTGGAGGAGCAGATTGTGGATATAGGTATGAGACACATTGTATTGTCGAGAGTGGCAGGGAGGAAGTAGAGAAATAGCAGTGTGGGAGGGAAATATAGGATTATGGTGTACTTAGCACTGGGTGGATCGGTGGATCCCTCGGCGGTGAACTCCAGGATAACTCCTCCTCTTTGTCCCTCTTCGTTACTTACTTAAAAAAGGAAACATCAAGAAATATGTTTATGGTATCACTGATCCCTCTCCCAGTATCGTCTGGCGGCCTGCAGAGGGATACTATTTTCTCAACCAGAGCTTTCAACCAATGCAATGGAACCATTCTGGCGGCCTGCAGCGGGATACTATTCTCTCAACCAGAGCTTTCAACCAATGCAATGGAACCATTTTGATTGACAGTCGATTCGGCCAATTACGCCACACCGCTAGCACCCACCTCCTGCTTACCACCAAGCGTTTATTCATTTTTCTACTTCGGGGCATGCCGCCATTGATCTGATTCTGCTTGCGAGAATGCGAGTCAAACTTAGAACCACAACAAGCTAATACGTTAGCTGCCCGGCAGTGCCCGCCGACCAGCGCGCTCCACAGGATGGCCAAACGAGACACAATGATTTTACTGCAACAAATTTTATAATAAAACAAAGCCTTTCTATACATTTGTCTGGTTGAAAACTTTATTAACAGATTGCAGAATGTGTAGTTGGGTACGGAATGAGCAACGGAATGTAACCGAGCTATGCACGGCTTGCTTGCTATCTTCGGGTAAATACTATGCTGATGTAATTGAACGTGTAACTAACTATAATAACGTTAATGCCACAAAACGAATGTTTGTGTCATTTTAACAGCAGATACTTTCTTAAATGCCATCCTCCCGACAGAGCGGTGTTGATGGGGAGCTCTGATGGATTCGCTTGGTTGTGTTATTAACATTGAACAGCTAACCGAAAGCTAGGGTTAACTAATGTTAAAGGTTTAGCCATAACGTTACGTTGGCTAAAGTTGGGGCTATTCTTAATCCAGTAATAATGGCTGCAGACCTGCAAGCAAAGTACAGCAAGTTGGCAAAGGAGTATTCCAACGTAAATCACATTTTCACCAGTAACGTTAGTCTTCTGCCTCCCGGCTATGAACGGACTCGGAGTAATGCCTTGCTGCTATGGGTAATAATAATATGCTGATGTTATTGTCCGTGTAACACTAACTATATAACGTTAATGCCACAAAACGAATGCCTTGTTAATCATAAATAGTAACTTTGATGCAGTAGCTTGTGTGTGTGTGGGGGGGACGGCGGGCGTTGTGCAGGTAGGTCGCGAGTGAATTTTTTTTTTTTGTCTTTTGACGCTACACAAATGGATGGTTAGTTATCGGCGACTGCTATCGGCACATTTGAGCTTATCGGCCGACAGGCCGATAGCAGTCAACAAGGCACTTATCGGCCGATACCGATACCCGACCGATATATCGGTGCACCCCTAAATGTAATCAGATCGATTCATATCGATACTCTTATTTTGAAAATCCTGTGGCGAGTCTCGTATCCGCCCAAGAACAACAGCAGTAGCTCCGTGTGTGTAGACGTTACAGCATAGCATTCTCCCTTTCTGTGTGTGTGTGTGCGCGCGTCTTTGGAAAGACCAGATGAGGTCAGGAGTTTGATGTTTAAATGTTATTTAAACATAAACAATATAATACATAATAAATGTAGGCCTATACATGATCATGCAACATCAACAAATTGTTGTAGGAACGGTTTGGGAGAGGGAGGTAGGGAGGGGTTTTAGGTTGTGAGTTTTGAGTTCCAAAAAATGGAGCTTAAAGTTTAAAGCTCAATATATCAAAAACGTGGCACTTTACAGTGAACAGGAGGTCTATTTGTATTAAAAACAATAGATTGATTTTCCTTTAAATGTCTGGAAGAGCTCAAAAATACAAATGTCAAATGATATGTTACCTTTTTTTTAGTTGATCTAAATGTTACTGATTGTGTTAAATGGGCATATGATATCATCTCATATCGATTGCAGGCACCTGAATCTAATCTAATCGTATTGTATCATGAGAGACTGTGATATCGGCAAATATCGTATCGTTGTCCAAAGAATCGATATCGTATCGTATCATGATGAAACTGGTGATTCCCACCCCTATCTCTGACCTTTGCCCTAGGTGCTCAACTGAAACAGGTAGCCCGCTCCACATGTTCTGGGAATGTAACAAACTGAGACCTTACTGGGGCTCAATTTGGGAGATTCTCAAAGAGATCACAGGGTTTGAGATCCCATGTACACCTAAATTAGAATTATTAGGAGACATGTCTGACATCTCTCCTGATAAGAGAAGCAAGGTGCGGATCATTAAATTGGCCATGATTGCTGGGAACAAGTGTATTGCCATGCTGTGGAAAAGTGCTGAATCCCCCCCCCATGTCTATGTGGTTTAGTGAAATCTCTTCGTACATGGCATCAGAGAAAAGAATGTTCAATCTTAAGAAAAAACCACATCTCTTTGATAAATGCTGGGCTGGGTTTAGGCAATACTTAGAAAAGATTACATAGTAGGTTGACGATGTAGGCTATTAATGATGCTCGCTTTTGTCTTTCTGATGGGTATATATTGCAATGAATGATACTGTAAATGTTATTATTTGCTCTTTGAAGAGAAAAGATGTACCGTTAGATATTTATTTGTTTGGTATAGAAGTATGGGCACCTGTTCAGACAGGTGTAACTGGGTTTACTAAATTCTCAAGTTGTGTATAAAAAAAAATTGAATTTGTTGAGGTCCTAGTCTGGGGGAGGGTCTGGCCTTGAGGTTTTATTTTTGTTTATATTAATTTAAATTTCTTTCAGGGGGGGGGGGGGTTAATTTGTATCTATTTTTCTGTAATTCGGGGTGAAGGGGGGGGGGCAGTTGGCAGCATTTATTTTTGTATTGATGTTGAATTGTTGAACTGATGCTGTAAAACTGATAAAAAAAGAAATACCAATAAACAGTGTTAAAAAATAAATAAAAAAAACACGACGACAGGCAGGAAAATAAGACGGGAATTAAATGTAAACCCAGTAGGTAAAATTCTCCCACCCCCTCCCTCTCTCGCTCTCTCTCTCTCTCTCTCTCTCTCTCCCCCCCCCTCCCTCCCTCCCTCTACCAGTGCAGACTGTGTGGCACTGTCACTCAAAGTGCTTATGGGCGGAGCCAGGCCATAACAGCCTGATTTCTTGAGGCTGAAAAATTATGGTTTTGAGTACTTGATTAGAAATATAAAACAATGCATTTTTTTGAAAAAAAACTTACAAATGTCTTCAATAGACCAACAGGAATTGTGTAAAGTTGCCCAAATAGTGCTAGGAATAGCAATGCATAGCCCCTTTAAGCACTCCCAAGTAGCGACCACCCGCCTGGAAGAGTTAATGGTGGCCCTGAAAATAACAAAATCACGACTGCCAACAAAACGTGGCCACACGTTGGAACAGTACATTCTACATGCTCCAGAGTCTGGTGAAGCAGAAGCAAGCTATCGCAGCGTATGCTGTAGAATACAAGTTGCCAGCAACACTCAACGCCGACCAATGGACCCTGGTTGAAAACATCTTGACCATCCTTGATCCGTGTGAACGGCTGACTAGAAATATTAGCAAAGCTACAGCCACTACTGCAGACATGATCCCCTCCATCCAAGCCCTAACACGCCTGCTAAAACAAACCGTCCCAACAGACCACGGAGTGAAAACTACAAAGGAGACCCTGTTAAAAGCAGTCCAAAGGCGTTTTGGTGACATAGAGGAAAAGCCCATGTATTATCTCTCCACGATATTGGACCCGAGGTACAAGGACCGACACTTCAGCCGTGCATCAAAACGTCAACCTACAGAAATGCTGCGGGAACAGCTGCACAAAATCGAGACAGACACCCCCGGCCCCCAGTCAGACGAGCCACCGGCAAAGAGGACCAGGGAAGACGAGAACAACAACAACTCGTTGGGAATGTTTGAGGCAATCATGGAAGAAAACACAGATGCTGCAACTGAACAACAGGAAAACAGCAGAGTGGATGCGGACGTAAGTGTATATTTTATTTTAATGTTTTATGAATACTGTATAACTTGTGTTATGGAACTGGTAGAACGTCATCATAATTAGATCCCGTTCTTCTGTGCTTTTGTTTTTACTGTTAGCTCCAGTCCTATCTGTTGGAGCCCACGCTGAGCCGTTGCCCGCTGGAATACTGGAGTAGCAGCCAGTCCCGTTACGAGTGCCTGGCCCAACTTGCTCATACATTTCTGTCAGCGCCTTGCACTAGTGTTGACTCTGAGCGTTTGTTTCCTGCTGCTGGACACGTGATGACCGAGCAAAGGAACCGACTCGCATGCGAGAAAGCAGAGATGCTAATCTTCATTAAAAAAAATCTACCACTGATCCGACCAGAATAATAAAAAAAAAAAAAAAAAAAAAAAAACAGTAGATGAGTTACCAAAAAAATAACAATACAGGGTCAAATGTGAATATATCTGTCTCTCCCCCCCCACTCTCTCTCAGAAAAGAAATTAAAACAATTTAAAGTTTGAAACCTCAATGCTTTAGTAGTTTAGTGGAAAATTATTATAAGTGTTGTGAAGGATCAGATTAAACCGAATATATATATTTATTTATGGATATATATTTAATAGTATTTGTATATCGTTTGATATCCCTTGTATATTCCTTGTACATATACACTGAATATCCCTTTAGTCTACTAACAGCCCATAATAGTTTCATTCTACCATTGGACAAGAACCTGGCGCCAGCAGCCAAGCCCCTTGGTTCAAGTTCAATCGTGCCGACGAACATGTCGTTACAAGCCCGGTTCCGCGTAGGAATACGTCTGGCGAAATACGAATGGTACTATTTGTTCACAGCGCATATATATATGGCGCAAGTAAAGTAGAACTTTCTTTTAGTCCATTAGTCCTTTACCCTCCAACCTAGTAACAGACGTGAAGCCTCACCCACGACCCACGTGTGGTGCAGTATGGCCTACTTGGCCTCAGAATAGGCATTGAGACATCGTGTGGATTAATAGTTGAATTGTCATAGTTTGGCACTATACCGTCGAGTGGGACGTATTTCTATTAAGTTAATAATAGTCTATTATGTATGGTGCATCGTTCGGTTAGAGTTATAAAGTGAGCAGTACCCCCCCATAGTTCCTGGCGTTATCTAGAGTCTTAACCAGGCTGGGCAGACCACGTGTGGTGCTTTCATCCGAGGAGTTCTGGGCCAGGACGAGTGGACCCGCACATTGGATTACTTTACCCGGACGACGGCGAGCCCTACACGGCTTGGATTATCTACTTGCTTTGGGTGCTTTGATTATGCCATGGATAACAGCCAACACTGCTGAGTGTTGGAACTACCCCCCCGAGAGGAGTCCAGGTGAGACGGCGCTCTACCCCGAGTGAGGTCGCCTCACGTCTCTTCGTTGTGGACCGGCAGCTACCGTCTACAAGAGGGCCCAGCTGTATTCATCTGTGGACCGAGGTTCTGTGGGCACCGTGTTCAGCACTCTGAATTCTCCCAAGAAATCGTTGGCCAGATGGGATATCGCCAGCGGCTCTCCTAACCCCCCCCCCCCTACTGACTTACAACCAGCGGGACCCCCCTTTAGTGTATCCAGCTATAATCATTTAAGTACCATCGCTATAGTTCCCTAAAGAACCAGGTTGTATACTTGCTCCCTGCGTAACCAGAGATTGGACATTCAATGTTGATTTGCCTACGAATACTAATTTGCCTTACAAGTGCATTCAAATCATAAATGTCATTAAGTGAACGTTGTATATACCCTTTGCTATATAAAATATTCGATTTATACATTTGTGTGGACTTCGTTTCATCAGGTGGGAAAGTGTTCATCATATCTATATCATGTACTGTGTGGCCAGTAGTTAAAGTACATAAACGGTAGTGGTTTAATGATACCATACTTATCAATACAGTCAGGGAATTGTACCCCTCAGTTACAATTGGTCCTTCGAGCCGGAGGGTAACTAGTGTAATATTAATATAGTGTTATTAATATTGAAATGGCCTATGATGAACACTCCACGAAACGGTCCTCCTAACGTAGAACGCCCGCAGCGCAGACGACAGCCACCTCAGTACTTAGAGGATTACGCTGTCAGTCAACTACCTAGCCTTCGACAAACGGTAAACGCGGTAAAAGTAGAAAGTAAAATTATGTCTGACCTTAACGAACAGGTTACCCCGACCACAGAGGCCCTAGTGGGTTCTAATGTAACTGACCAAGCTCACGGTGGGGACCAGGAGGGAGCTGACATGCCTTTACCCCCCGCCAATACCGAAGAAGTAGTCCCCGACCAGCCCCGGGAGGAAGACAACCCTACAGGGAGAGAACTCTGCACGGAAGAAGAGGAGGAGAGCGCCGAGGAAATAGAGCTCCGGGACTCCCCAACGAGTACCGCCAGGAGCGGCTCACCTCTACAACCGTCTTCCCCCAGCGAAGCGGAGAGGATGCTATCACAGGCGTTCCTCGTCAGCCTGACAGCCTCTACCGAACGCGATCGACTTCAGGGTGAACGCGATCGACTTCAGGGTGAACGCGATCGACTCCAGACACAGCAACGGAGCGAGGAAGAGCGCATACGCCTGGAGATGAGACGCCTTCAGACGGAAGAGAATATGGCAAGAGACCGGGCCGACGCCCAGCACGCCGCTGCCGGTGCCCAAAGAGAAGCAGATCTCACCAAGCGCGAAGCCGAGCGCGACAGACTACAAGCCGAGCGCGACAGACTACAAGCGCAGCTAATGGAGCAGCTGATCCTCAAGGCAACACCCTCTCCCTCCGCCAGGGGTTCAAGGAACTCGTCGAGACAACAGTCAAGGGCAGCGTCTCCTAACCGAGCAAGCGACCCTGAACTTGACCAACAGACCAAGCCTATACCCGCCGCAGACCCCCTTCCCAGACCGGTCCAAGCGAGACCCAGCTACAAGGAAGGAGCGGCATACACTGCGGAGAAGCTAAATAAACGACTACAGGATCTAGAGGACCTGATAGAAGAAGAAGAGGGAGAGGAGGAGAACCAAGCCCGACGACAGCACAGTACTCCACCGGACCAGGAGGTCCAGTACAGCCCAGGCTATACCCCCGCGGCACTGCGCTACAGACCCCCGACTCTATTCACGGGTGAGCATGACGCACGACCAGCCCCGAGGAATAGCACCTGGACCAGCGGGCCATGGTACCCTGCCGGTACCAGCCCACAGAGAGGCGCAAGAGGAGACTCGCCTAGGAGGTCTCTCCCCCAACGCTCGCCGATGTATCAGCCATCCACGGCGTCATACATTGCCACACCGACGTTTCCAGACTTCACCTATGAGAATCGAGCACAGTACACGGAGCTCCGGATGTGCTTAGAGACAATGATGGTGGATGTCGTTGATGAACGTCACAAGTATGCAATATTACTGAAGCACCTGAAAGTACCGCGAGCGCACAATATAGCGCTAGCCTATGCCACCTCTACGACCCCATACACCGCGGCTCTAGCAGCGCTGGACCAGAGATATGGACGTATATGGGATTACGTAATCCAAGAGATAAGGCATATTGACCGCCTACCCCCAGCAACAGACAATCGCTCATTAGACGACCTGTCTATAAAAGTGCAGTCCCTGGTAGGGATGCTGGGAGCGCAACGGGAAAAGGGTATGCACGAGCTATACGCCAACTCTAACGTCGAGAGGATTTTAGAGAAGCTGCCACCCGCCAGACAAGAGCGCTTCAGGCGGCAGAGAGACCACAGTGATCCTAACGGTCCCGAACCATCCCTCCTCGATCTAGCCGACTTCCTGGCGAGAGAAGTCAGCAGCTTACGACTGGATACGTTCGTGCGGAGCACACCAAGCTCCAGAGAGGGACCCAGGAGAATAAACGATGGAAGAAGATCGGTGACTGTCATGCACCAATCAGAATCAGTACCGAGCAGTAAGAACCACAGTACCCCCTCGAGAAAAGAGAAGTGGAAGATGGTGTGCCCGTACTGCGAGAAGGAACACTGGCTGTCACAATGTGACCTGTTCACAAAGATGAATGCAGAAGAAGTGAGTCAATGGATAAAGTCCAACAGGCGCTGTTACCGATGTGCGCGCAGTCACATGGCAGCCGAATGCCACCTAAAGAAGAGGTGCAGTCGGTGTGACGGAGCCCATCTAGATGTACTACACGACAGTAACAGAAGAAAGCCTGCACCTGCACCATCGAGCAGCACCAAGGCAAGTGTCATGTACATTGACCCCGCCAGCAGCAGCGGCGCCCAAGTGCTCTTAAAGGTAGTCCGTGTAACATTGAGCTACCAAGATAAAGTCATGGACACTTACGCCGTCCTTGATGACGGGTCAGAGAAGACCCTTCTGCTCGCGTCCGCTGCGGCCCAGCTGGGACTGCGGGGGAGCGAGAACCAAATGACGATTCGGACAATAAGAAGAGATTTAAAGACGATAAAGGGCGAGAATGTCTCCTTCACTATCGCAGCAAGCGGGCAGCCAGAGCAACGGTATAGTTTTACAAATGCTTTCACCAGCCAAGAAATAGGACTATCACAGTACACCTACCCCATCGCCAAGCTGATGGATAAATATGTGCACCTGCGTCAACTACCTATCCCGCTCATAGACGGCGCCACCCCGACCCTGCTGATAGGCTCCGACCATGCAGATCTCATAGTCCCGATAGACCGGGTCCATACAGGACCCCGAGGCTGTCCTGCAGCAGTCGAGACCCGCCTAGGGTGGACACTACAAGGCCCCCTCGCTAAATCTCTCAACCGAACAGCAGCCACTAGCTGCCTCCACTCCAGAGCGACAGAAGAAGACACCACTCTCCTGCAGCATGTCGAGAGGCTATGGACACTAGAGACAATGCCCTTTAAGAACGAAAAGAAAGACATTCGTTCTAAAGAAGACATTTACGCCATAAACCTCCTCGAGCAAGGGACAAAGAGAGTCACAGTCGGCGGAGTGATGAGATACGCAACTCCACTCCTGAGGCGAGAGGGAATGCCCACCTTTCACGCAAAGAAAGACGCCACGGAGCGGTATCTATTGAACACAGAGCGGCGCCTAGCCAAAGACCCCGCTCAAGAGAGTGTGTACCGCGCTGAGATTGAGAAGCTAATCACAGCGGGACACGTGACAAAGATTGACATTAAAGAGGCCGATCAGAAGACCGAATCATGGTACGTGCCGCACCACAAGGTCCACCACAACGGCAAGGATCGCATTGTGTTTAACTGCAGCTACCAGATCGGATCCCAAAATCTGAATAAAGAGCTCTTGCCCGGCCCCACACTCGGCCCCTCTCTACTAGGCGTGCTACTACGCTTCCGCCAGGACAAGGTGGCTATCAGCGGGGATATCAAAGGGATGTTCCTGCAGGTGAGACTAGTGGAGGAGGACAAGCCCCTGCTGCGGTTCCTATGGAGAGAGAGGATCGGAGATGAGCACCCAGCCATCTACCAGTGGGAAGTCCTCCCTTTCGGAACCACATGCAGCCCGTGCTGTGCTACATTTGCACTACAGAAACACGTCGCAGAGGACCCAGCAGCAGATGAAGAGGTCCGACACAGTGTGAAGAACAGTTTCTACGTGGACAACTGTTTACAAAGCGTTTCGACTCAAGAAGAAGCCGAGGCTCTCCTAATCAAGCTACGCGCCTCCCTGATCAAAGGCGGCTTTGATCTCAGGCAGTGGGCCAGCAGCGACCCGCACGTATTGCGCAGCCTCTCCCCCGCGGACAAGGCTGCCAGCAGCGAGACCTGGATGGCGACCATCCCAGGAGAAGCCCAAGAAATGACACTAGGATTAGTCTGGCGCTTCAAAACAGACTCGCTCCACTATAGACACAAACCCCTGCCCACGGAGCAGGGAAGGTCGACGGCGATACCGACCACCAGACGGAGTGTGTACAGAACACTCGCCAGACAATATGACCCGTTGGGATGTATTCTACCTTACACCACCAGGGCAAAGATGATTGTACGAGCACTATGGGACAAGGACCAGGGCTGGGACGACCCAATACCCGCACACCTTGCCTCCACATGGAGAGAGTGGGAGACGGAGCTCCGCTCACTCCCAGGCGTCAATATACGCCGCAGCTACTTCCCACCCACAGTGAGGCCAGAGACATGCAAGATGGATCTACACGTCTTCAGTGACGCCTCCGAAATAGCCTATGGATCGGTGGCTTACTTGCGTGCCCAAGAGAAGGGAGGAGAGCTACACACTGCTTTCATCCTGGCTCGCTCAAGAATAGCCCCACGAAAGCAACAATCTATCCCGCGTCTAGAGCTCTGCGCAGCCCTAGCAGGAGCGCATCTAGCCACGTTAATCCAACGTGAACTCACCATTCCGGTGCACAGAACAATCTTGTGGTCAGATTCCACGACAGTACTCACATGGATCAAGTCTGATTCATGCAGATACAAGGTCTTCGTGGGAGTCAGAGTCACCGAGATTCAAGAGTTAACAGAAGCAGCGAGCTGGCGGTATGTGGACACCAAACACAACCCAGCTGACGTCATCACCCGGGGAATGTCCCTAGATGACCTCACCCGTCGCAACATCTACAGTGACGGACCAGAGTTCCTCAAGCTCCCGGAAGAAGAGTGGCCTACGCCCACCCCACGGGAAGCGAGTAAAGAGGAGGCTGAGAACAAGAAACCTATGTTCTGTGGACTGAGCACAGTCGCCTCCACAGACCCCAACATAGATGATTGCATTACCCTACAGAGTGCGCAGCTAAAGACATTCCTGTGGCACCACCCAGAGATTCAGTCCACTGCCGACATTTCAGCAGCTGACTACGAAGAAGCAGAACTTCTTCTACTACAACGAGCCCAGAGAGACTTGTTCCCCGATGAGCTAGACTGTCTACAGGGAGGAAAGCCCGTCCCATCAGACAGCAGATTGCTCCACCTGGCACCCGATAGCGACGCCCATAATCTCATCAGAGTGGGTGGTCGTCTGCGGAGAGCCCCCGACCTACCGGATGACGTTAAGTACCCGATAGTCTTGAACAGCCGACACAAGGTCACAGAGCTGATCATAAAGAAATACGACGAGGATGTATACCACGCAGGAGCAGAGAGAGTCTTCGCGGAGATCAGACGTCGCTATTGGATACTTCAAGGAAGAGAAGCAGTGCGACGCTTCCAGCGAACCTGTCTAGACTGCCGAAAGTGGCGCGCGCAGCCCAGCATACCCCGGATGGCTGACCTACCTCCATGTTGCCTCCGACTCGGCGACAAGCCATTCCACTCCACAGGCATGGACTGTTTTGGCCCGTTGTATATAAAGAAAGGAAGAGGAACCGAGAAGCGGTGGGGTATTGTATTCAAATGCATGACCACCAGAGCGATACATATCGAACTCCTTCCGACCATGAGCACAGACTCATTCCTTATGGCCTTCCGAAGATTCACATCACGGAAAGGAAAACCGTCTACATTGTTGTCTGATCACAGGACAAACTTCAAAGGCGGAGAAAGAGAGCTGAGAGAGAGCTTCCAAGCTATGGGCCCAGAACTTAAGACCCACCTCGCTCCATCCCAGATTGACTTCCAGTTTAATCCCCCGAACGCACCCCACTTCGGTGGAACCTGGGAACGAGAAGTACGTTCTATAAAGACAGCCCTGTACGCCGTGCTTGGGGCCCAGACTGTGGCGGAAGAAGTCCTAATGACAGTCCTCACGGAGATCGAGGGAGTATTGAACTCCAAGCCCCTCGGCTACGTCTCCAGTGATGTAGAAGATGTCGACCCAGTCACCCCCAACACACTCTTGATGGGGCGGCTGGACCCCGCGCTACCCCAGACAATGTACAGGCCTGAAGAAGCGAACGGCCGAAGAATGTGGAGGTACAGTCAAGTACTAGCTGACAAGTTTTGGAACAGCTTTCTACTCCACTACCTACCGTCTCTACAGACCCGCCAGAAGTGGGTAAAAGAGAGAGACAATTTGACAGAAGGAACAGTCGTCATGATTATCGACCAGTCACTACCCAGAGCTATGTGGCCGGCTGGCCGCGTAAGCAAAGTGATCACCGGTGCCGATGGCAAGGTCCGAGCAGCTGAGGTGCTCGTCCAAGGGCGAACTTACACACGACCCGTGGCGAGGCTAATAGAACTGCCCAGACTCCCAGACACTATCGATGACGACCATGACCCCACGACTTTGTGAGTTGACTGACCCTTACAGCGGACCTTGAGTGGTAGACAGTGCGGTTAATCTGTCTCTGCTTAGCTAATTAGGTGGGACTAATTAGGGGGCGGCTGTTGTGAAGGATCAGATTAAACCGAATATATATATTTATTTATGGATATATATTTAATAGTATTTGTATATCGTTTGATATCCCTTGTATATTCCTTGTACATATACACTGAATATCCCTTTAGTCTACTAACAGCCCATAATAGTTTCATTCTACCATTGGACAAGAACCTGGCGCCAGCAGCCAAGCCCCTTGGTTCAAGTTCAATCGTGCCGACGAACATGTCGTTACAAGCCCGGTTCCGCGTAGGAATACGTCTGGCGAAATACGAATGGTACTATTTGTTCACAGCGCATATATATATGGCGCAAGTAAAGTAGAACTTTCTTTTAGTCCATTAGTCCTTTACCCTCCAACCTAGTAACAGACGTGAAGCCTCACCCACGACCCACGTGTGGTGCAGTATGGCCTACTTGGCCTCAGAATAGGCATTGAGACATCGTGTGGATTAATAGTTGAATTGTCATAGTTTGGCACTATACCGTCGAGTGGGACGTATTTCTATTAAGTTAATAATAGTCTATTATGTATGGTGCATCGTTCGGTTAGAGTTATAAAGTGAGCAGTACCCCCCCATCGTTCCTGGCGTTATCTAGAGTCTTAACCAGGCTGGGCAGACCACGTGTGGTGCTTTCATCCGAGGAGTTCTGGGCCAGGACGAGTGGACCCGCACATTGGATTACTTTACCCGGACGACGGCGAGCCCTACACGGCTTGGATTATCTACTTGCTTTGGGTGCTTTGATTATGCCATGGATAACAGCCAACACTGCTGAGTGTTGGAACTACCCCCCCGAGAGGAGTCCAGGTGAGACGGCGCTCTACCCCGAGTGAGGTCGCCTCACGTCTCTTCGTTGTGGACCGGCAGCTACCGTCTACAAGAGGGCCCAGCTGTATTCATCTGTGGACCGAGGTTCTGTGGGCACCGTGTTCAGCACTCTGAATTCTCCCAAGAAATCGTTGGCCAGATGGGATATCGCCAGCGGCTCTCCTAACCCCCCCCCCCCCCCCCCCCTACTGACTTACAACCAGCGGGACCCCCCTTTAGTGTATCCAGCTATAATCATTTAAGTACCATCGCTATAGTTCCCTAAAGAACCAGGTTGTATACTTGCTCCCTGCGTAACCAGAGATTGGACATTCAATGTTGATTTGCCTACGAATACTAATTTGCCTTACAAGTGCATTCAAATCATAAATGTCATTAAGTGAACGTTGTATATACCCTTTGCTATATAAAATATTCGATTTATACATTTGTGTGGACTTCGTTTCATCAGGTGGGAAAGTGTTCATCATATCTATATCATGTACTGTGTGGCCAGTAGTTAAAGTACATAAACGGTAGTGGTTTAATGATACCATACTTATCAATACAGTCAGGGAATTGTACCCCTCAGTTACAATAAGGCAAGCCATTAATCCTTTGTTCTGTAAAAATGACTGTTTGTTACTGTGTGGAACTTGTTTCAGTAGCTTATTTATTTGTTTTTGATACTGTGAGGAATGCACTTTTTCAGTTTGTATTCTTTGTGAATCGATAACAGTACCCAACGGTACTTTTTTTCGGTACTTTAGCCTCTAAAAATGTAATCTACCAACCTCAGTTGTAAAAAAAATTCAAAACTTAATATTTAATAAATAAATAATGTATTATTATTACTTTATTATTATTTACATCTTACTGATGTAAAGCACTTTGAACTGCAATCCCCTGTATGAAAGGTGCTATACAAATAGTTATTTTGTTATTTTATTTAGAAGATATATATATATATACACAGTCACACATATCTTTAAATAAATATTATGTTTATTTAAAAAATGTTTATTTAACAAACAAAAAAGTACACATCTATATATTTAAATACAAAATAAATAAAGGTATTGTATTTTACAAAATAACAAGTATAAAACAAGGGTAAACAAACCACTCTAGCAGCAATTAACTATTCTGCTGATAAAAAAATAGTCAAATACACATCTATATATTTAAATAACAAATAAAAGAAAGTATTTTACAACTGATTAAACAAACAAACAATCTAGCAGCAATGAACTACTCTGCTGCTGATTGAGTATTCTAGCAGTTCTTTTCGCTCCACCCCCGCTTTGGAGAAGACCCGCTCTGCGGTGTGTTTGGTCTTACATAACAGCCTGTGGCTTGTTTACCGACGTCACATCCGCTACTCTTCTGTCTACTCTTAGGCGGCGGTTACACCTTTCGTATCATCTTCGTATTGTTTTCATATGCGTATCGCCGCGACGTCGTGCGCCTCGAGTCACACTTTCGTTTTTTTTCCGTTTTTGTCACCCGAGCACACTGATGTAGTACACTGCCAAAGCAGTAGGTGGCAGTAGGTGGCAAACATGAAGGCAATTTCAACCAATCAGAACGAATGTGCCAATACACTTCCTGGAAGCTCCAGCAAAGAAAATGTCAATAAGGCAGGCGCCTATGCCGCGCCACCATCTTGCCTATTTACTCAATGCAGCAATTCTTTTTCAGCAAAGCCTAATAAAAGTGCAATAAACAAAACGGATACATTCACTGTGTTCTGCCTGTCATTTGTTGATGAAACAAAACTAACATCAACACAAGTGACCACCAAGAGCGTATAGTTTAGTCTAAAAAACGATCGGTAGCATTGTTAGCTGCATGCTAACGTCAATGGAGTATGCCATTATAACAATATAGCATTGTGGCTAGAAGCTAACGTTAGCTCACGCTACTTAGCCAGCACCAAAACTGATGATATCGCGAGCTATCAGTAGTTAGATAACATTAGAGACAACGCTGTGTGTATTAAACAAAGGTGAATAGATGACTGGGCCATTTTGTTTAATGCTTGTTAAGTTGAAAGAGGAGCTCTGAGCTAACAGGGTCTGAATCCTGATAGCTCACGTTAGCCAGCTGCTCATGCAATCGGTAATGCTAGCAGAATGAATGGATGTAAACTTTATTTAACATATTGCATATGGGTACAATACAATACGGCTCAATACAAACAATTGTTAAGGGAATGCAGACTGTTGTAGCTTGGACTGGGGTCCTTATAACAATAACTTGACAACACATGGTAGCTGAAGCTATTTGGGACACGGAGCTATGTCCCAAACACACACACTGTTGTCACCGGAAGGGCACGCAGATGGTATCTACTGCGCATGGGCGTTTTCGCAACAACGGCTAGCGTGCTGACTACACGCTGTTGTCGATTCGTTTTTTTTGCGTATCTCCAAACGCAAACACAATTTTGCGTTTCAGCAGTATCCACAAAAAAACGCCAAAAAACGCATTTCTGTGTAATAGGGACATCAAACGTCGTCAAAAACGTATAAAAAAACGCCAGGAATACACTAGTCTAACCATGGCCTTAGCCTACGGAGCTAACGTTATGTCCGACGATTAGCGAACGTTAGCTTAATAAAGTTACAAATATGTGAAACTATATGGAAGGAGTAAGCCGACCGCTAAAAAGAAAACCCACGCGGCAGCGCGAGCACATAATAAAATAAAGGAGTGGAAGTTTGGAGATAGTAGCAGAGAGCAAGAGCAGAGGTGGAAAACTGAGCTACACTTTCTAACAACCTGCCCACTGTACCAAGAAAGATATCAGAGACATAACAACCTGCCCACTGTACCAAGATATCAGAGACAAGTATAGTCCCCATGAATTGCAAACACCCAAAGAGAATTTGAAAACATGTATTGTGCCGTTGACATTAACGTGCGGTTTCGTTTTGCGGTAAACAAAACGTGACGTCATGGGACTTTTTTTTTCCTTTCTCATAACCGAAAGTAGGCACCGTTGGATCTCACGTGAATCGATACTCGGTAGTACCGACGTGTTTCGGTAGGTACCTTTAAAAGTACCGAATTCGGTACCCATCCCTAGTAATCGATTACTCGCGCCTATTCCAAGTTGGCACCTTGCACGGTTCCCTCCGCCGTCGGTGTGTGAATGTGTGAGTGAATGGGTGAAGGTGAGGCATAAGTTGTAAAGCACTTTGGATATAAAAGCTGTTATATCAATAGAGTCCATTTACCATTAGCTGCGCTGTCGCTTATTCTACACAGAAATACCCCAACAAACACACGACGACAGGCAGGAAAATACAAAATAAATGTAAACCCAGTAGGTAAAATTCACCTGCAGGTGACTTGCTTAATCCTCCCTGTGTCCGTCTCTCTCCACTGGTGAGCGTTGTGGGGCTGTGTGTGATGGAGCAGGTGAGCTGGTGGAGTGATGACTGATGTGGAGGTTTCCAGGGGTTAAGAGCTGGCTTCCCCTGGCTCCTGTGGGATTTATTCAATAACAGGTAGGGGTTATTAAGTCAAACGGATTAATACAATGGTGAGTGAGAAATCTTCTTAGGGACCTGCACTGGCTCCCCATTGCTGCACGAATCCGCTTCAAGGCCCTCGACCTGGCATACCGTGCGGCAAAGGGAACCGCTCCCGCCTACCTCCGGTCAATGGTCTCTAACTACACACCCTCAAGACCCCTACGCTCTGCATCTTCTGGCCGCCTCAACCCCACTCCTATCCGAGCTCCGGGAGGGTCATCAAAAAGAAGTCACCTATTCTCAGTCCTTGCCCCACAATGGTGGAATGAACTACCCACCCCAGTTAGGAGCCGAAACCTGTCCAATCTTCTGCCGTCGACTAAAGACGCACTTCTTCAACCATTATCTGGTTTTTTTTTAAATAAAATACAAAAAAATATCTAATCCTAACTAACCTTACTGTCATACACTTGTCCTAATAAACTAACCTACACTGTAGCACTCAACACTTTGATGAACATTGTTACTCAGCTGATAAGAGTTGTACCCTTCCTGATGACTTGTCATACAGAACTTGTAAGTCGCTTTGGATAAAAGCGTCAGCTAAATGACTAAATGTAAATGTAAAGCAATACTACATGAGGATCAAAGGAAATCCAACCACAAGGCTGTCTACTGTCCACCTACTGTACCGGCAGCGGTCTCCGTAGCCGCACACTCCTCTCTGGTAGAACTTGCAGATGGTGGACGGCTTGCTGTTGGCCAGGTCATGAGAGAACACGCACCTGTTCCCCTCCCGACACACGCCGTGGATGAAGTACCTATCGGAGCCACACGGATGATCTCGTCAATGAATGGAAAATGCTTTTCTTATGATTTTATATATAATAATAATAAACTTTATTTGTATAGCACTTTTCATACAGAAGTTGCAGTTCAAAGTGCTTCACAACAGTAAAAAATACAGGCATAAGCGAGCATTAAAAAAAAAATAGAGGTAGCAAGGTAAGGTAAATCACAGTGTTTCACATTAGGATCTAGCATCCCAATAGGCCTCTGTTTACAGTTTCATTCACTAATGCAAATAATAAAAATAGAATAGACCGAGTAAGTGCGGTTGGATTCAGTTTAAAAATAGGCTAAAAATTATAAAATAGAACAGACATACAACAGGGTATTTAACATACAACAGATCAGTGCATCAGAAGTAAAAAGTGTGATAAAATAGTTAATTTTGAATTACAACAGAGCAGTGCTCTTAAAATTACAGTGCATAGAACAGACACATGAATTTGATAGGAAGTGTAGGTAGGGTAAGAATAGTGCAGGTAAAGTACAATTTGTCAGGATATCCCTGATGTTTCATTTAAATGCCTGAGAAAGAGATAGGTTTTAAGCTGTCTTTTGAAGATGTCTAGCGAGTTGGCTTCCCTGATGTTTTGGGGTAGTTTGTTCCATAGTTTTGGGGCATAGTTGATAAAGGCTGCATTACCGATCCTCTTTTGACTGTTTCTGGGAGCCTCTAGTAGTCCAGCAGCTGATGATCGCAGTGTTCTTGCTGGTGTGTAATTTATTAGAGTGTTGGCGATGTAGCTAGGTCCCTGTCCATTTAGAGCTTTGTATGTAAGGAGAAGGACCTTGAAGTCAATTCTAAATGTTACAGGAAGCCAGTGTAGAGCAGCTAAGACTGGACTAATGTGCTCTCTCCTTTTGGTTCTAGTAAGCAGTCGGGCTGCAGAGTTTTGGATTAGCTGAAGCCTCTCTGTGGTTTTCTTAGGGAGACCTGTAAAAAGTGCATTATAGTAGTCTAACCGGCTAGATATGAATGCATGAATTAGCTTCTCAGCATCGTTTTGATTAATAAATGGTCGTACTTTTGCTATATTTCTGAGATGGAAGAACGATGTTTTGGTCACTTTGAATTGAAGTTCAGTTCTGAATCTATGATAACCCCGAGACTTGTGACCTCAGATTTGATCCAAGGGGTTAGTCCCCCCAGGTTCTATATAAGGGAGAAACATAGAACATCGGCCTCCAAAGAGTTGCTGAATTGTTTCCCCTCACTAGTTGTTTGCAGTCCGTGCACCTAGGGTGAAGGACGAAGTTGTGACTGGCGGTTTGTTTCTCTTATTTTATATTCTTTGTACCTCCGATTGTTCTCAATGTAATCTCCATGCATAATAATGGTGTGAGCATTTGATTACAGTAGGAATTCATAAACGTTATACCTATGCATGATGTACCCCCTGGATTTCCCCATGGGGATAATAATAATTGTATAGCACCTTTCATTGATTGATTGATTGAAAACTGTATTAACCGATTGCAGAATGGGTACAGTACAGTACAGCTCAATACATACAATTGTTAAGGGGATGCAGACCAGAGAAAGACGTTTGTCTTGTTTACATCAGGGTCCCCCATTTTCAATTCATCATAACATATATGACATACATGACATACAGATAGACAGTACTGCTCAAATCAAATGAAGTCAAATGACAGAACAAAGCAGTGCGCCTTGCTCTGAATTGTAGGAAAAGGTCAAACATAGTAAGCATGCATGAAAAACTGTCATGGTTAATGGTAGAACAAAGACTAAATGTAAATATCATAATGTTTTTTAGAAATATATATAAGAACAAAAAACCTGCTCGTCTATATGATGAGATACAATTCACAATCAACAGACACTGACAGACTGTACATTGGAGGTGGTTGGGCGGGTGGGGGGAGGTTGGGTAGGAGGGGTGGGTGGGTGGGCGACACTGTACAACTGTACAAGCAAAACTGTACATTGGAATATTGACAAGACCATACTTGGTAATTTACTGTACATTGGAGGGGGTTGTGTTAGGACATTTACAGGGGCCAGTTTCGAATTGCAGTCTCCAGAGACTGCAGCTCAAAGTGCTTCACAACAGAAAAAAGACAGGCATAAAATGAGCACATGCAGACATAAAATCAACATGTTTCACATTAGGATCTAACATCCCAACAGGCCATCGTGTTTATGGTTTGATTCAGTTTTAGATAGACAATAATAAAAAGAGTAAGATAAAATAGACCGTAAAATAGTGCAGGATCAATAAAATTATATCTTATCTTATGTCCTCATGTACTCACTCACACAGTCAAACACACACCAACAGGTAAAGGACCACGATGAAAAGAAGCTCTTGGGCTTTACTGTGTCCAACAATATGATACCTCCTGGTGAGGCTGCATATATCCATTATCTATGTATGTAACATATTTTATAGTCAGTAAATAATTTAAATTCCATTCAATTTGCCACCCCATCTAAGAGAAATATGTAAATGGCTGAGTACATTAATAGCTTGTAACCAACAACTGTAGTTATCTGATAATATCAGAAATTAAGCAGGAGCATTTGAAAGAAGCACATTAACCACATTGTGGTGAAATAACTCTACAACAAAGGTCCATAATGACAGATCTCCGGATGGTCTGGCTGCACGACGTCGACATGCACTGGAACCAACATCTGACAAGAAATTATTCTACATCAAGGATCACAAATATCATCTTTTCCTAAATGATCTGTATAACTATGTAATTTTTTGCCTTCTGAAACACCCGTCATATGGTTAGGTAGACTGATAATAAAACGTGCTGTGGACACTGACCAGAGTAGCAGGCTAGCTAGCAGCTAACCACCAGCTAACCTTAGCATTTAGCTGCGCTGTCGCTTATTCTACACAGAAATACCCAGACAAACACAGGACGACAGGCAGGAAAATACATTTAAACTGCAGGAAAACGACAGGAATTAAATGTAAACCCAGTAGGTAAAATTCACCTGCAGGTGACTTGCTTAATCCTCCCTGTGTCCGTCTCTCTCCACTGGTGAGCGTTGTGGGGCTGTGTGTGATGGAGCAGGTGAGCTGGTGGAGTGATGACTGATGTGGAGGTTTCCAGGGGTTAAGAGCTGGCTTCCCCTGGCTCCTGTGGGATTTATTCAATAACAGGTAGGGGTTATTAAGTCAAACGGATTAATACAATGGTGAGTGAGAAATGTATCTCCACTACAGTGATAAAACACAGTGTGCTCTGATTCAAAGGGGTCTTACGGTGAAGGGAGAGGAATGCATGTACTGACGGTCTCCATAATCAAATACAGACATCATTGTTGATTGCACATTGGTCTTCCAAAAGTGAAAATAAACTATTTGATGTATGGTGTGCACAGCCTGTTCTACTGCTATGGTGCAATGCTTTAGGCCACTAGATGGGAGTAGAGACTGCTGTAAATTATATTTAACTTCAAGACTGTAAATTGCAGTTGAAAAACAGTAATAAATCGCAAAACACTGCAATATGTGGCTGAAAGGGGCACGTCACCAGAAAATACGTCACCGATTTATTTTGGACGTAATCATACACATCCAAAATATCTAAATAGTTTTGCATTTCTTTAGTTTGACAGTTATTGAGAGTAAATAAGTTTGAATATGGTCACCAGTGATGTCATCGGGGACATTGAATACTTGTGTTAATTACAGCTCAATGAAACTATAAGGTACCAGTCCCTATAAGACAAGGTATTGCTATTTTTCCATCTACATATCTAGGCCTGTCACAATAACACATTTTGCTGGGCGATTAATTGTCCCAGAAATTATTGCGATAAGTGATATTATTGCGGTTTTGAGAGATTTTTTTATTTTTTAGAAATGTATTTCCCAAAAGTTTTCAGTTAATCTTTTTTTTTTTTTTTTTTACTAATATAATAATAGCATAATAATGCAATGAAACCGTTTCAAAGTGCAATAAACCTTTATTTAACATTGGAAGACATTTTAAATATCCTAAATTACTACCTAACCAATCAGATCTGCGATATGAGGTGGCGTCACAAGCAGAGTAACCTCGTTCCCAGTTTTATCTCTGTGAGAGCAATGTTAAAACGAGCAGAGCAATGTGTGTGGACAAGAGGCGGGTTGCTAGACCCATGTTTTTTGTTGCTTCGAAAAGAGGGACATCCTCTCAATATGCAGGACATTAGGTCAAATGGCTGTGCAGTACAACCAAAAGCGGGACACCTGGTCACCCTAACTGTGGCTCGCGTTTGTTTACTGTGGCTCGCGGATTATGTGATGGGCAAGCTACTTGGAAAATGTAGTAAGCTACACTACCAGTTACTCTCGATTTAAATATAGCTACATATAACTACAACAATAGATATCCCAAGAGAAATGTAGCAAGCTACACTACAAGCAACATGGCAAAAATAGCTAGCTACATCGGCACTATTTTTTTCTTTTTTTCTTTTTCTTTTTTAAACCAACTTTATGATCAAGTTTCCACCAAACAAATAGGCAGGCAAAAATTCTCAGTTTGATTGTTTATTATAAAATAAACTGAAACAGGAAACAAGCCCTCTGTCTGGCTTTTTGTGTCATCCTTTTAACATGTACTTGTATTAAAGTACCTTGTGGTACCATGTACAAAATGTTAGTAAAGTATGAGGAAAAAACTGTGGAAACGTAATAAATAAAAGGCAGTGGAACAATAATCAAATAAACACCTAAATATATAATATCTAACTAATTTAATTTTTTTTTTATATATAGACTATATACATATTTAAATCAATATCTTCCTTTTGAATCAAATAGGCTCAGGAATCAGGATTGTTAAAGCTAATTAGCCTAATCCATGTGAAAAAGAGTAGCATAATAGTAAATGTATGCACACACACACACACACACGAGAGGGAGAATAGCTTATAGGAGACTTAATGTCTGATGTTACAATATTTTTTCTAATGAAGTGAAATATTTATTATCATCAACTATGAAGTTAGTTTTTATAGTGTACATTTTTGCTACTTCATTGATCATCATCATTGAACGTACAGAGAGAAAGAGAGATGGAGACCTCCCCTTTCCTCACTATTAGAACTCCATGAAACTGATTTAACCTCGACTGGCATATAGTAATGGCGAGGATATAAAGCATGTTAAAGACGCAATTATTGGACCCGTTGCTCGCGGAGTAAGTTTACATAGAAACAGCGCAGCTCCCAAGAGGAGTTATCACAGGCTGTAGAACGCAGGGCTTAAGAGCTGCCAAGCTGCTTCTAAACTGTAAAGTGTGGGTATCCGGCTCGCGTGAATATTAAAGGCAACCAACTTGTGTTCGGCTTTTCTCTGATTGGCTGCGCCCCCCCGCCCCCACGCGCAGGCAAGCGCAGTCGTCCCACGTCCCAAATGAAATCCAAGGAGCGCGCGCGAGCGGCAGCGCGGGCAACCAACTTGCGGCTGCTGTTCCAACGCACTTGTGTTGGGCTGCGGTAGCAGTGGAGCGCTATGAAATGCGCTGAACTAGAAAGCGTAACGTTATTATGTTTCGCGTTTTTAACAACCAACTACCAGATTCACTCGTGTATAAACAAAGCCCATACAGTTATGAAATGCGCTAAACTAGAAAGCGTAACGTTATTATGTTTCGCGTTCCATTGATTAACGCCATTACCTGCTGTGCTGTAGGAAGCAGAGGTACAGTAAGTTACAGTAGGTGTAGGTTACATGTTTAATCAAAGCCCATACAATTTTTTAGATGAATGATTGTGGATATAATATAGAAAACACATCATTATGATATTGTCAGAGGGAGAGGCATGACTTCGCGACAGCCATATTAGACACTCACTGTACATCAGTGTGGAACTGTAACGTTATATGTTATTTCGCCCGTGGAGGCTGCTGAGCCTGAAGCGCCAGCGGGGCGACGCGGTGGTTTATCCCCGGCTTTCGTGCGCCGCCGCCGGCTTGATACAGCTTCAGCAGCAGCAGCGGCGGTGCTCTGTTGTAGGAAGCCCTTCAATGACAGCGGCGCGCTCTCATATTTTGGGAATGCATAAACTATATCTTAAATTATGGCTATGTGTCTAATACAGGGCTGTACGCTAAGCTTTTTCACTAGGGGCACACTATTTAGGGGCAAAAATATGTTTTAGGGGCAAATTTTTAAATAACAATTTTACCATTATAGTGCAAAAAAATATGTTCCTCCTGCCTCATTACTGTGGTCCTTTTATTTAACATTTAAGTGCTTTTGTTGTCAGGTTTGTATCTTTTATAATGAACCAACTAGGGCTGGGCGATATGGCCTAAATATGATATCACGGTATTTTCTGACCTTTCGGCGATACACGATACACATCACGATGTTTTTCTTTTTTACCCCAAACAATTCATTATGAGGCTTACCAAGACAGTATGAGTTTGCAAGCTAACATTAAAGACAAAATAAAATACCCATGCATTTAGCATTATATATTAGATTTAGATTATTGGATTATTAGATTATATATTGAATATATTTAGCAATGAGATATTATATGATTTAGATATGAAATATGATGAATTGAAAATGGGGGACCCTGATGTAAACAAGACAAAAGTCTTTCTCTGGTCTGCATCCCCTTAACAATTGTATGTATTGAGCTGTACTGTACCCATTCTGCAATATGTTAATAAAGTTTTAAATCAATCAATCAATCGCCACATTTGAGCTTATCGGCCGATAGGCCGATGGCAGTCAACAAGGCACTTATCGGCCGATACCGATACCCGACCGATATATCTGTGCACCCCGTATCCATCTTCTTGTTTCACTCTGGAGAAGACGGTGAGCGCATTTTTATGAAACTACTGTATATTTGTATGTCTCTAAATGTTTTGATGAATTGAAAATGGAGGACCCTTATGTAAAAAAGCCGAAAGTCTTTCTCTGGTCTTCATCCTCCTGTACTGTATTGTACCCATTATGCAATCTGTTAATAAAGTTCTCATTCATTCATTCTGACGGAAAACAGAATAATTTTGATTGACAGTAGAGTCTGCCAATTACGTCACAACGCTTGCACCCGCCCTGCTGTTCTTAGCACCAATCGGCAAGCGCATACGTTTTTGACTTCCTGAATGCCCTGTGTGTTGACTTGACAACAACAAAGCTACTAACATTAGCTCCCCGCGGCCCACGAGTAGGAGACCAGTGCTCTGCAGGATGACTAAATGAGGCATAATGGTTTTACCTCAACGAATGTTATAATAAAAGCCTTTCCATACATCTGTCTGATTGAAAACTTTATTAACAGACCGCGGAATGGGCATATCTCAGCACGGGCTGAGATATGAACGAGTAACGTGTGGACCAGATTGACGCGACACAAGGTTTACACAACAGCCCCCCACCCCTTGTTTTATTGTATTTGTACCTGTACTACCTGCTGTCAGCTGTTTATCTCTCTCTGTGAGCTTGATTAGCTCACGTTAGCTAGCGTTAGCTCCGCGGCTAACCCTGAACTAAATCAATGACTAGGTTCTAAAGCATTTCGAGTAGTTTTCACTGCACATAGAAGCAGCCAAACAGCGGGAGAATTTCGGGAGCATATGGCCAAAACCCAGTTAGGAACCATCGATTCCCATCCCTACTACTAACTTTACTTTTCTTCATAGCTAAATCAGACAGTCAGCCAGTCTATCAGAGTGAGTGCTCAGTTGATTTTCCCCGCTGATCATACCTGAGTGCTCAGCGTCATCACACGCCTTGGATCATTTAGGAGTGAAATGCGAATGCAAGGCTTGAAATCCCTACTCGCAAGCCCGCCCCCAAATATTATTTACCAATCGCAACGGCCAATTAAAAAGGGGCAATTTGCGATGAGATCATCGCAGCGTACAGCCCTGGTCTAATATGGCTGTCGCTTATCAATGACTTCGCGACAGCCATATTAGACACATCGCCATAATTTAAGATATAGTTTATGCATTCGCAAATATGAGAGCCCTGTCATTGAAGTGGGTGGTGGCAGCATTACTAACAGTAGCGATTTTTATTGTTTTGTCATGACCAAACATAATCCCAACATAGATAGGAGGTGTACTGTATGTCAAATGTCGGTCATGTGGTGGAAGAGTTTAGTACAGTCACACAACAGAACACCGCTGGTTAGGGATGGGTACCGAATTCGGTACTTTTGAGGTACCGAACCGAAACACGTCGGTACTACCGAGTATCGAATCAAGTGAGAAACCGGAAAAAAAATAAAATAAAAAAAAAAAAAAAAAAAATTATTAATTTTTTTTTTTTACCTTTTTTTTTTTTTTTTTACTTTTTTCTTTTCATGTCAACGTTCACACGCACAATATATGCTTACCTAGGATTTGACTTGATTCAACAACAAAGCAGTCGGAGCAATGACAAGCCGAAAACTGTCGAAATTGTAGTTATTTGAAGTTTGGATTTTTTTTTACGACTGAGGTAGGTAAATTAAATTTCGACAGTTTTTGGCTTGTCATTGCTCCGACTGCTTTGTTGTTGAATCAAGTCAAATCCTAGGTAAGCATATATTGTGCGTGTGAACGTTGACATGAAAAGAAAAAAGTTAAAAAAAAAATTAAAAAAAGTAAAAAAAAGAAAAATTAATAATTTTTTTTTTTTTTTATTATTTTTTTTTTTTTTTTTTTTTTAAGTACCGAAAAAGGGTACCGTTGGGTACCGGTATCGATTCACAGGTACCGGTACCGGTACCGGTTCAAATGTGAAAGGTACCCATCCCTACCGCTGGTTCGACCAGCGCTTCTGCCGCGCCGCAAGGGCGTGTGCTAGTGGATTGATTGATTGGCCGTGTGGCCAATCAGAGAAACGCTGAACGAAAAGCTGAACACAAGTTGGTTGCCTTTAATATTCACGCATCCGGCTCAGCCCCTCGCTTCCAGCTGGAGCGAAACACGGAAGCTATGACTGTCGAGTCCTGGCTCTAGGCAGAATCACGAATAGTGGTCTAAGAGAAGTTTATTCTATTTGAATGTGATTCACTGTGCATTAGTTAGATTACACGTTTCGCATGTTATGACTTTGAACGTCTGCCATTTCCAACGCAAAAGGCACATACAATTAACAATACGCCGCGTCGATCATGAATATGCTAATCGACTACATTTACTCGCCGACCAGGTCTACTGCGGACTGCAGACACAGCGAGGCCATGTGCCATATACAGAAATTCTCAGATGATACGGCTCTGATCTGTCTCATCAACAAAGGCGATGACCAAGCCTATAAAAAGGAGATTGACTTGATTGATTTGTCCACTGGTGTGATGCCAATTTTTTAGAACTTAATATCAAAAAGACCAAAGAGTTAGTCATCAACTTCAGTAGGAAGACAAGAATGTCTCTCCTGTCATCATTAAGGGGCATAAATGGAGATAGTCCAGTTCTATAGGTATCTTGGTGTCCACCTGGACAGCAAGCTGGACTGGAAGAAGAACACAGATTCTGTGTTCAAGAAAGCCCAGTCTCTGCTTTTTCATTTGAGGAAGCTTAGATCCTTTGATATCAGCAGGTCACTTCTTCATGTGTTCTACCAAGGTATCCTTGCTAGTGTCCTTTTTTATGCTGTTGTCTCTGCTGGGGGGGGGGGGGGGGGGGCAGCATCACGGACAAAAAAAAAATGCTGGCTCAGTGATTGGCCTCCCTCCTGATTCCTTGGAGATCATTATTGCCAAGCAAACTAGGACTAAATTGAACACCAATTTTTTGAAGGCCACCCTCTGTACAATATATTTGATGCTCTGCGAAGATCATTTAGCGATAGGTTTCCGATTGAGAAGGTCCTTTGTTCCTGCTGCGGTTAAATTCTTTAACGAACACCGCTAGCTCTGTGTTGAGAGGCTCTCTTCTTATCTTCTATTTACTGTGTTGTGTAATTTGTACTGTATGTAATTGTTTCTTGTTTGTGTATTTGTACTCGCTCTGGTGGCAAACCATGTTTCCCCTCTGGGATTAAGAATAAAACCAGACCATGAATCAGGCAGGAGGCAGTACTGGGTATCAGGCTCATTTACTGGAGGTCTCTGTGTGACACACATCAGATGCACCAGCATTAGGTTTGGTGTGCAGTTGCTTGGTTTCACCTCATAGGCATCCGAAAATACTGTGTTACAAATTACACTATTATACTGTATATATTCTGTTTGGCAAAAAACTAAATTAAATTCCATAAACACAACAACAACAAAATACAACAACAAAATAACAAACTCAGCAAGACCGACGGCTTCTCAGTTACAGTGGGTGACAATATTGTCACAAGGAAAGACGAAATTACCTACCTGGGTTCCATCCTAGAGGCAAATCTTTCCTGTGACAAAATGGCATCCAATGTAATAAAAAAAGTCAACCAACAAACTAGATTCTTGTACCGGATCTCCTCTGTGGTAAACAAGAATACCCTGAAGACTCTGGCAGGAGCACTCATTCAAGGGTACTACGACTATGCTTGCACCTCATGGTACCAAAGCACCTCAAAGGCGCTAAAAACAAGATTACAAACATCACAAAACAAACTGGTCAGACTACTACTTGACCTTACCCCCAGAACCCACCTCACCCCTGCCCACTTTGACAACCTAGGATGGCTTAGAGTAGACGACAGAGTACAGCAACTTGCAATGGGCCTGGTCTACAAGATACACTATACGACTAAGGTACCCATGTACATGTCAAAATACTTCCCAAAGGTCAGTGAATACCACAACCACTACACCAGAGGAAGCTCAACAAATCATGTTAAACCCAGATTCGGCTCAAACAAGGGACTACACACGTTTCGCAATTATGCCACATCAATGTGGAACACCCTACCCAAAGCTGTAAATGAATGTGAATCCCTACCCACATTCAAAACCGCTCTTAAAGAGCACCTACGGGAGGCTGCAATTCGAAACTGGCCACCGTAAATGCCCAAACCCCCCACCACCTCCTAATAGACAGTCTCCTCCCCACCGCATATATATTCTCTCCGCGCCGTATGTATATTTCTCTCCCACCCACGTGACCCACCCCCTCCAAATGTACAGTCTCCACTCTCCACCCCACCGTATGTATATTTCTCTCCCACCCACCCCCTCCTAATGTACAGTCCCATCCCCATCATATGTATATACTCTGTCAGGATCTATGGGTAACGGTACTGTATATTTGAATACCGTTTGTCACAAATGTATCAGTACTAAATACCTGTATGTCCCTATGCCATAAATGTCATGTATGTTGTGTATGTCATAAATGTCAATATGAATTGAAAATGGGGGACCCTGATGTAAACAAGACAAACGTCTTTCTCTGGTCTGCATCCCCTATTGAGCCGTACTGTATTGTACCCATTCTGCAATCTGTTAAATAAAGTTTTTCATTCATTCAACAATCTTAACAAAAATATTAAATTACCCATATTGACTTCTATAACAAATATGAAAATAAAACACATTATAATCACACAGTATCATTCTTAACATTCAAATAGGGCTTTAGTCACCTTAGAACAACATGTAACTGTGTTGTGTTATTATAATAACAATCACACCAGCCAGACTCACCTTATATAGCTGAACTGGTGTGGATAGAAGGCTACTAGGCCTACAGCCTTTCATTCCACATAGAACGTGTTCAAAAGAAACGGACACAAACATCTCCATACCTGTGTTCCACACATCAGATGCACATCACTGGGTTTGGTGTGAAGCAGCTTGGTTCCAGCTGATCAACAGAACAGAACTTGACTGCAGTCAGCTGGAGCTCTGGAGCTGAGAGGAGAGAGAGCTAACAGGAGCTAGTAGCTAGCTGTACAGGAGCTAGCATTAGCCTACTTTCTCCCAGACTAAACTAATACAAAGTGGGTTAGTGGTCTTGGATCCGAACACAATGTACACAGGATGAGTGGAATGTTTTACGGAACATGTAGCAACAAGTAGATACCGTTTAAAACACGAATTACAACTTTTATAAGCGTTTATCAGGCGTCGTTCAGCTCACGTCGTTCAGACACGAGTAGGGTATATCTGCAGAGCCGCACAACGGCTTCGGGGCTCAATAGGGTCCAGCTGCAGACTCGGAGCCTCGGTCCAGATTGGTACTTCCGCCCTGCCACAGGACTATTAGTCCTGTGACAGGGCTATGCGCTGATTGGCGGAAAGTACGGAAGTATCTCGAAGTACGTCTGACGTTCTCGAATTACGTCTGACGTTTCTCTACGTTTAGCGAACATTAAACGTTGTATTCATAAAATAATATAAAATCAGCAGCATGGGGAGGGCCGGGGGGAGGGGAGGTACAGGTAGTAGAAGACATAGAGGTACAGGTCACATAATTATAGTACAGTGGAGAAGTAAAAATAGAATAAAAAGGCAGTGTAAACAATATACAATATTATTAACTCTAATAAGCCGTGGGTCTGCATTGTATAGAGCGGATCCCCCGGCCGTATTCAAGCGCTGGAGCGCTTTGCGATGGATCAAACTGTATTAATATAGTAGTTGGCTAGTTGCGCGCTTCTGGCCACCTCCCGCAGTGCGCGCATACACACATACTGTCTGTAGCTATACAGTACGTTGATTGATTGATTGATTGAAAACTTTATTAACAGATTGCAGAATGGGTACAATACAGTACAGCTCAATACACACAATTGTTAAGGGGATGCAGACCAGAGAAAGACTTTCGTCTTGTTTACACCAGGGTCCCCCATTTTCAATTCATCAGGACATATATGACATACATGACATACAGATAGTCAGTACTGCTACATCTATACATTTATGACATACCAGATTTGCAAATACAGTACTGTTTGTGATACAGAAGGAGTCAAGAAAAGGGAGTATATACATTTGACGTAGAAACTGTACATTGGAGGAGGTTGGGTGGGGGGGGTTGGGTACACTGGGATATTGACAACCATACTGGGTAATTTACATTGGAGGTGGGTGGGGGGGGGGGGGGGGCACATTGTATAAACAAGCAAAACTGTGCATTGAGGGGGGGGGGGGGGGACTCTGTACAAACAAACAAAATTGTACATTGGACTATTGACAAGACCATACTAGGTAAATGACTGTACATTGGAGGGGGTTGGGTTAGGATATTTACAGGGGCCAGTGTTGCATTGCAGTCTCCCGTAGGTGTCTCTTGAGAGAGGTTTTGAAAGTGGGTAGTGATCCACATTCCTTTACAGCTTTGGGTAGGGCGTTCCACATTGATGTGGCATAATTGCGAAACGTGTTTAGTCCCTTATTTGAGCCGAATCTGGGTTTAACATGATTTGTGGAGCTCCCTCTGGTGTTGTGATCGTGGTATTCACTGACCTTTGGGAAGTATTTTGCCATGTACATGGGTACCTTGGTCGTGTAGTGTATCTTGTAGACCAGGCCCATTGCAAGTTGCTGTACTCTGTCATCTACTCTAAGCCATCCTAGGTTGTCAAAGTGGGCAGGGGTGAGGTGGGTTCTAGGAGTAAGGTCAAGCAGTAGTCTGACCAGTTTGTTTTGAGATGTTTGTAATTTTGTTTTTAGCGCCTTTGAGGTGCTTTGGTACCATGAGGTGCAAGCATAGTCGTAGTACCCCTGAATGAGTGCTCCTGCCAGAGTCTTCAGGGTATTCTTGTTTACCAGAGAGGAGATCCGGTACAAGAATCGAGTTCGTTGGTTGACTTTTTTTATTACATTGGATGCCATTTTGTCACAGGAGAGATTAGCCTCTAGGATGGAACCCAGGTAGGTAATTTCATCTTTCCTTGTGACAATATTGTCACCCACTGTAACTGAGAAGCCGTCGGTCTTGCTGAGTTTGTTATTTGAACCGAAGAGAATGGACTCTGTTTTGCCCATGTGTAATGATAGTTTGTTATCAGCGAGCCATATGCAGATTCTGCCTAGTTCAGAGCTGAGGGTTTTTTCAACCTGTAACTTGTTCTTGTCAGAGACCAGCAGGGCTGAGTCGTCCGCAAACAGGAACAAGTTGCAGTCACAAGCTGACGACATGTCATTTGCATAAATTAGGAACAGTAGCGGTCCTAGTATGCTTCCTTGTGGAACACCACAGCTCACTGTGAGAGGGGGGGATAGGGTACCGTTTACCTCCACCATCTGTTCCCTGCCCTCAAGGTAGGATTGCATCCAGCTCACTGATAGACTATCAAAACCAATTGCTTTTAGCTTGTCAATCAGAATGGAGTGATTGACAGTGTCAAAGGCCTTTTGTAGGTCCAGCATGATCTGTTAATACAATTTTCAATCAATCAATCAATCAATCAATCAATCAATCAATCAATCAATCAATCAATCAATCAAGACCCTCGTCGCGGGCACTGCATTCCGTTCTCAGAATGGATTTGACTCGAGAGAGATCATCAGCAGGCTACAGTATATATGATATTCAGACTCTAGATCTATTTGCAGAGCCAGATGAGATAAGGCAACCTGTGCGATTGGCTCTTGACAATTAATTTTGCACGTACTGTATAGCTACAGACAGTATGTGTGTATGCGCGCACTGCGGGAGGTGGCCAGAAGCGCGCAACTAGCCAACTACTATATTAATACAGTTTGATCCATCGCAAAGCGCTCCAGCGCTTGAATACGGCCGGGGGATCCGCTCTATACAATGCAGACCCACGGCTTATTAGAGTTAATAATATTGTATATTGTTTACACTGCCTTTTTATTCTATTTTTACTTCTCCACTGTACTATAATTATGTGACCTGTACCTCTATGTCTTCTACTACCTGTACCTCCCCTCCCCCCGGCCCTCCCCATGCTGCTGATTTTATATTATTTTATGAATACAACGTTTAATGTTCGCTAAACGTAGAGAAACGTCAGACGTAATTCGAGAACGTCAGACGTACTTCGAGATACTTCCGTACTTTCCGCCAATCAGCGCATAGCCCTAGTCCTGTGGCAGGGCGGAAGTACCAATCTGGACCGAGGCTCCGAGTCTGCAGCTGGACCCTATTGAGCCCCGAAGCCGTTGTGCGGCTCTGCAGATATACCCTACTCGTGTCTGAACGACGTGAGCTGAACTCCGCCTGATAAACGCTTATAAAAGTTGTAATTCGTGTTTTAAACGGTATCTACTTGTTGCTACATGTTCCGTAAAACATTCCACTCATCCTGTGTACATTGTGTTCGGATCCAAGACCACTAAGCCACTTTGTATTAGTTTAGTCTGGGAGAAAGTAGGCTAATGCTAGCTCCTGTACAGCTAGCTACTAGCTCCTGTTAGCTCTCTCTCCTCTCAGCTCCAGAGCTCCAGCTGACTGCAGTCAAGTTCTGTTCTGTTGATCAGCTGGAACCAAGCTGCTTCACACCAAACCCAGTGATGTGCATCTGATGTGTGGAACACAGGTATGGAGATGTTTGTGTCCGTTTCTTTTGAACACGTTCTATGGGGAATGAAAGGCTGTAGGCCTAGTAGCCTTCTATCCACACCAGTTCAGCTATATAAGGTGAGTCTGGCTGGTGTGATTGTTATTATAATAACACAACACAGTTACATGTTGTTCTAAGGTGACTAAAGCCCTATTTGAATGTTAAGAATGATACTGTGTGATTATAATGTGTTTTATTTTCATATTGGTTATAGAAGTCAATATGGGTAATTTAATATTTTTGTTAAGATTGTTGAATGAATGAATGAAAACTTGATTTAACAGATTGCAGAATGGGTACAATACAGTACGGCTCAATAGGGGATGCAGACCAGAGAAAGACGTTTGTCTTGTTTACATCAGGGTCCCCCATTTTCAATTCATATTGACATTTATGACATACACAACATACATGCCATTTATGGCATAGGGACATACAGGTATTTAGTACTGATACATTTGTGACAAACGGTATTCAAATATACAGTACCGTTACCCATAGATCCTGACAGAGTATATACATATGATGGGGAGGGGACTGTACATTAGGAGGGGGTGGGTGGGAGAGAAATATACATACGGTGGGGTGGAGAGTGGAGACTGTACATTTGGAGGGGGTGGGTGGGAGAGAAATATACATACGGCGCGGAGAGAATATATATGCGGTGGGGAGGAGACTGTCTATTAGGAGGTGGTGGGGGGTTTGGGCATTTACGGTGGCCAGTTTCGAATTGCAGCCTCCCGTAGGTGCTCTTTAAGAGCGGTTTTGAATGTGGGTAGGGATTCACATTCATTTACAGCTTTGGGTAGGGTGTTCCACATTGATGTGGCATAATTGCGAAACGTGTGTAGTCCCTTGTTTGAGCCGAATCTGGGTTTAACATGATTTGTTGAGCTTCCTCTGGTGTAGTGGTTGTGGTATTCACTGACCTTTGGGAAGTATTTTGACATGTACATGGGTACCTTAGTCGTATAGTGTATCTTGTAGACCAGGCCCATTGCAAGTTGCTGTACTCTGTCGTCTACTCTAAGCCATCCTAGGTTGTCAAAGTGGGCAGGGGTGAGGTGGGTTCTGGGGGTAAAGTCAAGTAGTAGTCTGACCAGTTTGTTTTGTGATGTTTGTAATCTTGTTTTTAGCGCCTTTGAGGTGCTTTGGTACCATGAGGTGCAAGCATAGTCGTAGTACCCTTGAATGAGTGCTCCTGCCAGAGTCTTCAGGGTATTCTTGTTTACCACAGAGGAGATCCGGTACAAGAATCTAGTTTGTTGGTTGACTTTTTTTATTACATTGGATGCCATTTTGTCACAGGAAAGATTTGCCTCTAGGATGGAACCCAGGTAGGTAATTTCGTCTTTCCTTGTGACAATATTGTCACCCACTGTAACTGAGAAGCCGTCGGTCTTGCTGAGTTTGTTATTTTGTTGTTGTATTTTGTTGTTGTTGTGTTTATGGAATTTAATTTAGTTTTTTGCCAAACAGAATATATACAGTATAATAGTGTAATTTGTAACACAGTATTTTCGGATGCCTATGAGGTGAAACCAAGCAACTGCACACCAAACCTAATGCTGGTGCATCTGATGTGTGTCACACAGAGACCTCCAGTAAATGAGCCTGATACCCAGTACTGCCTCCTGCCTGATTCATGGTCTGGTTTTATTCTTAATCCCAGAGGGGAAACATGGTTTGCCACCAGAGCGAGTACAAATACACAAACAAGAAACAATTACATACAGTACAAATTACACAACACAGTAAATAGAAGATAAGAAAAGAGCCTCTCAACACAGAGCTAGCGGTGTTCGTTAAAGAATTTAACCGCAGCAGGAACAAAGGACCTTCTCAATCGCTCAATAGAGCATAGAGGCATCAGAAACCTATCGCTAAATGATCTTCGCAGAGCATCAAATATATTGTACAGAGGGTGGCCTTCAAAAAATTGGTGTTCAATTTAGTCCTAGTTTGCTTGGCAATAATGATCTCCAAGGAATCAGGAGGGAGGCCAATCACTGAGCCAGCAACAACAGCATAAAAAAGGACACTAGCAAGGATACCTTGGTAGAACACATGAAGAAGTGACCTGCTGATATCAAAGGATCTAAGCTTCCTCAAATGAAAAAGCAGAGACTGGGCTTTCTTGAACACAGAATCTGTGTTCTTCTTCCAGTCCAGCTTGCTGTCCAGGTGGACACCAAGATACCTATAGAACTGGACTATCTCCATTTATGCCCCTTAATGATGACAGGAGAGACATTCACTGTCTTCCTACTGAAGTTGATGACTAACTCTTTGGTCTTTTTGATATTAAGTTCTAAAAAATTGGCATCACACCAGTGGACAAATCAATCAAGTCAATCTCCTTTTTATAGGCTTGGTCATCGCCTTTGTTGATGAGACAGATCAGAGCCGTATCATCTGAGAATTTCTGTATATGGCACATGGCCTCGCTGTGTCTGCAGTCCGCAGTAGGGCTGTCACGATTCATCGACCTGGTCGACGAGTAAATGTAGTCGATTAGCATATTCATGATCGACGCGGCGTATTGTTAATTGTATGTGCCTTTTGCATTGGAAATGGCAGACGTTCAAAGTCATAACATGCGAAACGTGTAATCTAACTAATGCACAGTGAATCACATTCAAATAGAATAAACTTCTCTTAGACCACTATTCGTGATTCTGCCTAGAGCCAGGACTCGACAGTCACATAGCTTCCGTGTTTCGCTCCAGCTGGAAGCGAGGGGCTGAGCCGGATGCGTGAATATTAAAGGCAACCAACTTGTGTTCAGCTTTTCGTTCAGCGTTTCTCTGATTGGCCACACGGCCAATCAATCAATCCACTAGCACACGCCCTTGCGGCGCGGCAGAAGCGCTGGTCGAACCAGCGGTAGAGATGGGTACCTTTCACATTTGAACCGATACCGGTACCTGTGAATCGATACCGGTACCCAACGGTACCTTTTTTCGGTACTTAAAAAAAAAAAAAAAAAAAATTATAAATTTTTTTTTTTTACTTTTTTTTTTTTTTTTTTTTTTTTACTTTTTTCTTTTCATGTCAACGTTCACACGCACAATATATGCTTACCTAGGATTTGACTTGATTCAACAACAAAGCAGTCGGAGCAATGACAAGCCAAAAACTGTCGAAATTTAATTTACCTACCTCAGTCGTAAAAAAATATCCAAACTTCAAATAACTACAATTACGACAGTTTTCGGCTTGTCATTGCTCCGACTGCTTTGTTGTTGAATCAAGTCAAATCCTAGGTAAGCATATATTGTGCGTGTGAACGTTGACATGAAAAGAAAAAAGTTAAAAAAAAAGTAAAAAAAAAAAAATTAATAAAATTTTTATTTTTTTATTTTTTATTTTATTTTTTTTTCGGTTTCTCACTTGATTCGATACTCGGTAGTACCGACGTGTTTCGGTTCGGTACCTCAAAAGTACCGAATTCGGTACCCATCCCTAACCAGCGGTGTTCTGTTGTGTGACTGTACTAAACTCTTCCACCACATGACCGACATTTGACATACAGTACACCTCCTATCTATGTTGGGATTATGTTTGGTCATGACAAAACAATAAAAATCGCTACTGTTAGTAATGCTGCCACCACCCACTTCAATGACAGAGCTCTCATATTTGCGAATGCATAAACTATATCTTAAATTATGGCGATGTGTCTAATATGGCTGTCGCGAAGTCATTGATAAGCGACAGCCATATTAGACCAGGGCTGTACGCTGCGATGATCTCATCGCAAATTGCCCCTTTAATTGGCCGTTGCGATTGGTAAATAATATTTGGGGGCGGGCTTGCGAGTAGCGATTTCAAGCCTTGCATTCGCATTTCACTCCTAAATGATCCAAGGCGTGTGATGACGCTGAGCACTCAGGTATGATCAGCGGGGAAAATCAACTGAGCACTCACTCTGATAGACTGGCTGACCTGATTTAGCTATGAAGAAAAGTAAAGTTAGTAGTAGGGATGGGAATCGATGGTTCCTAACTGGGTTTTGGCCATATGCTCCCGAAATTCTCCCGCTGTTTGGCTGCTTCTATGTGCAGTGAAAACTACTCGAAATGCTTTAGAACCTAGTCATTGATTTAGTTCAGGGTTAGCCGCGGAGCTAACGCTAGCTAACGTGAGCTAATCAAGCTCACAGAGAGAGATAAACAGCTGACAGCAGGTAGTACAGGTACAAATACAATAAAACAAGGGGTGGGGGCTGTTGTGTAAACCTTGTGTCGCGTCAATCTGGTCCACACGTTACTCGTTCATATCTCAGCCCGTGCTGAGATATGCCCATTCCGCGGTCTGTTAATAAAGTTTTCAATCAGACAGATGTATGGAAAGGCTTTTATTATAACATTCGTTGAGGTAAAACCATTATGCCTCATTTAGTCATCCTGCAGAGCACTGGTCTCCTACTCGTGGGCCGCGGGGAGCTAATGTTAGTAGCTTTGTTGTTGTCAAGTCAACACACAGGGCATTCAGGAAGTCAAAAACGAATGCGCTTGCCGATTGGTGCTAAGAACAGCAGGGCGGGTGCAAGCGTTGTGACGTAATTGGCAGACTCTACTGTCAATCAAAATTATTCTGTTTTCCGTCAGAATGAATGAATGAGAACTTTATTAACAGATTGCATAATGGGTACAATACAGTACAGGAGGATGAAGACCAGAGAAAGACTTTCGGCTTTTTTACATAAGGGTCCTCCATTTTCAATTCATCAAAACATTTAGAGACATACAAATATACAGTAGTTTCATAAAAATGCGCTCACCGTCTTCTCCAGAGTGAAACAAGAAGATGGATACGGGGTGCACAGATATATCGGTCGGGTATCGGTATCGGCCGATAAGTGCCTTGTTGACTGCCATCGGCCTGTCGGCCGATAAGCTCAAATGTGGCGATTGATTGATTGATTTAAAACTTTATTAACATATTGCAGAATGGGTACAGTACAGCTCAATACATACAATTGTTAAGGGGATGCAGACCAGAGAAAGACTTTTGTCTTGTTTACATCAGGGTCCCCCATTTTCAATTCATCATATTTCATATCTAAATCATATAATATCTCATTGCTAAATATATGCAATATATAATCTAATAATCCAATAATCTAAATCTAATATATAATATAAAAATGCTAAATGCATGGGTATTTTATTTTGTCTTTAATGTTAGCTTGCAAACTCATACTGTCTTGGTAAGCCTCATAATGAATTGTTTGGGGTAAAAAAGAAAAACATCGTGATGTGTATCGTGTATCGCCGAAAGGTCAGAAAATATCGTGATATCATATTTAGGCCATATCGCCCAGCCCTAGTTGGTTCATTATAAAAGATACAAACCTGACAACAAAAGCACTTAAATGTTAAATAAAAGGACCACAGTAATGAGGCAGGAGGAACATATTTTTTTGCACTATAATGGTAAAATTGTTATTTAAAAATTTGCCCCTAAAACATATTTTTTGCCCCTAAATTTCTAATTTAGGGGCAAGTGTGCCCCTAGTGAAAAAGCTTAGCGTACAGCCCTGTATTAGACACATAGCCATAATTTAAGATATAGTTTATGCATTCCCAAAATATGAGAGCGCGCCGCTGTCATTGAAGGGCTTCCTACAACAGAGCACCGCCGCTGCTGCTGCTGAAGCTGTATCAAGCCGGCGGCGGCGCACGAAAGCCGGGGATAAACCACCGCGTCGCCCCGCTGGCGCTTCAGGCTCAGCAGCCTCCACGGGCGAAATAACATATAACGTTACAGTTCCACACTGATGTACAGTGAGTGTCTAATATGGCTGTCGCGAAGTCATGCCTCTCCCTCTGACAATATCATAATGATGTGTTTTCTATATTATATCCACAATCATTCATCTAAAAAATTGTATGGGCTTTGATTAAACATGTAACCTACACCTACTGTAACTTACTGTACCTCTGCTTCCTACAGCACAGCAGGTAATGGCGTTAATCAATGGAACGCGAAACATAATAACGTTACGCTTTCTAGTTTAGCGCATTTCATAACTGTATGGGCTTTGTTTATACACGAGTGAATCTGGTAGTTGGTTGTTAAAAACGCGAAACATAATAACGTTACGCTTTCTAGTTCAGCGCATTTCATAGCGCTCCACTGCTACCGCAGCCCAACACAAGTGCGTTGGAACAGCAGCCGCAAGTTGGTTGCCCGCGCTGCCGCTCGCGCGCGCTCCTTGGATTTCATTTGGGACGTGGGACGACTGCGCTTGCCTGCGCGTGGGGGCGCAGCCAATCAGAGAAAAGCCGAACACAAGTTGGTTGCCTTTAATATTCACGCGAGCCGGATACCCACACTTTACAGTTTAGAAGCAGCTTGGCAGCTCTTAAGCCCTGCGTTCTACAGCCTGTGATAACTCCTCTTGGGAGCTGCGCTGTTTCTATGTAAACTTACTCCGCGAGCAACGGGTCCAATAATTGCGTCTTTAACATGCTTTATATCCTCGCCATTACTATATGCCAGTCGAGGTTAAATCAGTTTCATGGAGTTCTAATAGTGAGGAAAGGGGAGGTCTCCATCTCTCTTTCTCTCTGTACGTTCAATGATGATGATCAATGAAGTAGCAAAAATGTACACTATAAAAACTAACTTCATAGTTGATGATAATAAATATTTCACTTCATTAGAAAAAATATTGTAACATCAGACATTAAGTCTCCTATAAGCTATTCTCCCTCTCGTGTGTGTGTGTGTGTGTGCATACATTTACTATTATGCTACTCTTTTTCACATGGATTAGGCTAATTAGCTTTAACAATCCTGATTCATGAGCCTATTTGATTCAAAAGGAAGATATTGATTTAAATATGTATATAGTCTATATATAAAAAAAATTAAAATTAGTTAGATATTATATATTTAGGTGTTTATTTGATTATTGTTCCACTGCCTTTTATTTATTACGTTTCCACAGTTTCTTCCTCATACTTTACTAACATTTTGTACATGGTACCACAAGGTACTTTAATACAAGTACATGTTAAAAGGATGACACAAAAAGCCAGACAGAGGGCTTGTTTCCTGTTTCAGTTTATTTTATAATAAACAATCAAACTGAGAATTTTTGCCTGCCTATTTGTTTGGTGGAAACTTGATCATAAAGTTGATTAAAAAAAAAAAAAAAAAAAAAAAGTGCCGATGTAGCTAGCTATTTTTGCCATGTTGCTTGTAGTGTAGCTTGCTACATTTCTCTTGGGATATCTATTGTTGTAGTTATATGTAGCTATATTTAAATCGAGAGTAACTGGTAGTGTAGCTTACTACATTTTCCAAGTAGCTTGCCCATCACATAATCCGCGAGCCACAGTAAACAAACGCGAGCCACAGTTAGGGTGACCAGGTGTCCCGCTTTTGGTTGTACTAGTGCACAGCCATTTGACCTAATGTCCTGCATATTGAGAGGATGTCCCTCTTTTCGAAGCAACAAAAAACATGGGTCTAGCAACTAGAGTTGTTCCGATACCGATACTGGTATCGGAAAAGCCGCCGATACTGGCTAAAATGCTGGTATCGGTATCGGCGAGTACCCTCTAATGCTGCGCTCCGATACCATATGACGTAATTTATCAACAACACTGTGGTCTGTTGAGTAAGCATTATAAAACAAACGTGTGCTTAATCGATTAAAGTGTCAATGCCATTTGTCATTTTAACAGCAGATACTTTCTTAAATGTCATCGTCCCGACAGAGCGGTGTTGACGGCGAGCTCATGGGTTCGCTTGGTGGCTGGTGTTATTAGCATTGAACGGCTAACCGAAAGCTAGCTTTAACATTACCTTGGCTAAAGTTGGGGCTATTCATATAATCCAGCAATAATGGCTGCAGACCTGCAAGCAAAGTACAGCAAGTTGGCAAAGGAGTATTCCAAGTTAAATCACAATGTCACCAGTAACGTTACAGTCTTCTATGGTCTTCCCATATACCGGTAGCTCATGCTAGCTAACGGTAACGTCGTCATTGCACAATTGCACGTCGCGTACACAATTAATGACATGTTGCGGACAGCCATATCGGCGACAATGTTTAGCTTTTAGTGCCAAATGATAAGAGTCTGAGGCGGAGTCTCAAAAGAGAATGTTGAATATTTATTGTGCAAAAATCAAAACAGATCCGACTGCTACTGAACGGAGCCTTGTAGACAGACTGAGTAGGGTATATCTGCAGAGCCAGTGGGTAGCGAGTGCAGCAACGTATAATGTCCGTGTGGATCATTGGAGTAGGGTATATCTGCAGTGCTGAAGCCCCATACTCATTGATTAATGATACTAATACAAATCTATACAATCACCTGTTGTTGAATAAATACCATTACTTTCTAGTTATGACTAAAAAACAGTATATATAAAACAGTATTTGTTAAAAAAAATATATATATTATATTTATAAAAAATTTATATAATATCGTTTTTTTTTTTTTTATGTATGCACTGGTATCGGATAAGTATCGGTATCGGCCGATACCCAAAGCTTAGGTATCGGAATCGGATCGGAAAGGAAAAAATGGTATCGGAACATCTCTACTAGCAACCCGCCTCTTGTCCACACACATTGCTCTGCTCGTTTTAACATTGCTCTCACAGAGATAAAACTGGGAACGAGGTTACTCTGCTTGTGACGCTACCTCATATCGCAGATCTGATTGGTTAGGTAGTAATTTAGGATATTTAAAATGTCTTCCAATGTTAAATAAAGGTTTATTGCACTTTGAAACGGTTTCATTGCATTATTATGCTATTATTATATTAGTAAAAAAAAAAAAAAAATATTAATTGAAAACTTTTGGGAAATACATTTCTAAAAAATAAAAAAATCTCTCAAAACCGCAATAATATCACTTATCGCAATAATTTCTGGGACAATTAATCGCCCAGCAAAATGTGTTATCGTGACAGGCCTAGATATGTAGATGGAAAAATAGCAATACCTTGTCTTATAGGGACTGGTACCTTTATAGTTTCATTGAGCTGTAATTAACACAAGTATTCAATGTCCCCGATGACATCACTGGTGACCATATTCAAACTTATTTACTCTCAATAACTGTCAAACTAAAGAAATGCAAAACTATTTAGATATTTTGGATGTGTATGATTACGTCCAAAATAAATCGGTGACGTATTTTCTGGTGACGTGCCCCTTTCAGCCACATATTGCAGTGTTTTGCGATTTATTACTGTTTTTCAACTGCAATTTACAGTCTTGAAGTTAAATATAATTTACAGCAGTCTCTACTCCCATCTAGTGGCCTAAAGCATTGCACCATAGCAGTAGAACAGGCTGTACACCATACATCAAATAGTTTATTTTCACTTTTGGAAGACCAATGTGCAATCAACAATGATGTCTGTATTTGATTATGGAGACCGTCAGTACATGCATTCCTCTCCCTTCACCGTAAGACCCCTTTGAATCAGAGCACACTGTGTTTTATCACTGTAGTGGAGATACATTTCTCACTCACCATTGTATTAATCCGTTTGACTTAATAACCCCTACCTGTTATTGAATAAATCCCACAGGAGCCAGGGGAAGCCAGCTCTTAACCCCTGGAAACCTCCACATCAGTCATCACTCCACCAGCTCACCTGCTCCATCACACACAGCCCCACAACGCTCACCAGTGGAGAGAGACGGACACAGGGAGGATTAAGCAAGTCACCTGCAGGTGAATTTTACCTACTGGGTTTACATTTAATTCCTGTCGTTTTCCTGCAGTTTAAATGTATTTTCCTGCCTGTCGTCCTGTGTTTGTCTGGGTATTTCTGTGTAGAATAAGCGACAGCGCAGCTAAATGCTAAGGTTAGCTGGTGGTTAGCTGCTAGCTAGCCTGCTACTCTGGTCAGTGTCCACAGCACGTTTTATTATCAGTCTACCTAACCATATGACGGGTGTTTCAGAAGGCAAAAAATTACATAGTTATACAGATCATTTAGGAAAAGATGATATTTGTGATCCTTGATGTAGAATAATTTCTTGTCAGATGTTGGTTCCAGTGCATGTCGACGTCGTGCAGCCAGACCATCCGGAGATCTGTCATTATGAACCTTTTGTTGTAGAGTTATTTCACCACAATGTGGTTAATGTGCTTCTTTCAAATGCTCCTGCTTAATTTCTGATATTATCAGATAACTACAGTTGTTGGTTACAAGCTATTAATGTACTCAGCCATTTACATATTTCTCTTAGATGGGGTGGCAAATTGAATGGAATTTAAATTATTTACTGACTATAAAATATGTTACATACATAGATAATGGATATATGCAGCCTCACCAGGAGGTATCATATTGTTGGACACAGTAAAGCCCAAGAGCTTCTTTTCATCGTGGTCCTTTACCTGTTGGTGTGTGTTTGACTGTGTGAGTGAGTACATGAGGACATAAGATAAGATATCATTTTATTGATCCTGCACTATTTTACGGTCTATTTTATCTTACTCTTTTTATTATTGTCCATCTAAAACTGAATCAAACCATAAACACGATGGCCTGTTGGGATGTTAGATCCTAATGTGAAACATGTTGATTTTATGTCTGCATGTGCTCATTTTATGCCTGTCTTTTTTCTGTTGTGAAGCACTTTGAGCTGCAGTCTCTGGAGACTGCAATTCGAAACTGGCCCCTGTAAATGTCCTAACACAACCCCCTCCAATGTACAGTAAATTACCAAGTATGGTCTTGTCAATATTCCAATGTACAGTTTTGCTTGTACAGTTGTACAGTGACCCCCACCCACCCACCCCTCCTACCCAACCTCCCCCACCCGCCCAACCACCTCCAATGTACAGTCTGTCAGTGTCTGTTGATTGTGAATTGTATCTCATCATATAGACAAGCAGGTTTTTTGTTCTTATATATATTTCTAAAAAACATTATGATATTTACATTTAGTCTTTGTTCTACCATTAACCATGACAGTTTTTCATGCATGCTTACTATGTTTGACCTTTTCCTACAATTCAGAGCAAGGCGCACTGCTTTGTTCTGTCATTTGACTTCATTTGATTTGAGCAGTACTGTCTATCTGTATGTCATGTATGTCATATATGTTATGATGAATTGAAAATGGGGGACCCTGATGTAAACAAGACAAACGTCTTTCTCTGGTCTGCATCCCCTTAACAATTGTATGTATTGAGCTGTACTGTACTGTACCCATTCTGCAATCGGTTAATACAGTTTTCAATCAATCAATCAATGAAAGGTGCTATACAATTATTATTATTATTATCCCCATGGGGAAATCCGGGGGGTACATCATGCATAGGTATAACGTTTATGAATTCCTACTGTAATCAAATGCTCACACCATTATTATGCATGGAGATTACATTGAGAACAATCGGAGGTACAAAGAATATAAAATAAGAGAAACAAACCGCCAGTCACAACTTCGTCCTTCAACCTAGGTGCACGGACTGCAAACAACTAGTGAGGGGAAACAATTCAGCAACTCTTTGGAGGCCGATGTTCTATGTTTCTCCCTTTATATAGAACCTGGGAGGACTAACCCCTTGGATCAAATCTGAGGTCACAAGTCTCGGGGTTATCATAGATTCAGAACTGAACTTCAATTCAAAGTGACCAAAACATCGTTCTTCCATCTCAGAAATATAGCAAAAGTACGACCATTTATTAATCAAAGCGATGCTGAGAAGCTAATTCATGCATTCATATCTAGCCGGTTAGACTACTATAATGCACTTTTACAGGTCTCCCTAAGAAAACCACAGAGAGGCTTCAGCTAATCCAAAACTCTGCAGCCCGACTGCTTACTAGAACCAAAAGGAGAGAGCACATTAGTCCAGTCTTAGCTGCTCTACACTGGCTTCCTGTAACATTTAGAATGGACTTCAAGGTCCTTCTCCTTACATACAACGCTCTAAATGGACAGGGACCTAGCTACATCGCCAACACTCTAATAAATTACACACCAGCAAGAACACTGCGATCATCAGCTGCTGGACTACTAGAGGCTCCCAGAAACAGTCAAAAGAGGATCGGTAATGCAGCCTTTATCAACTATGCCCCAAAACTATGGAACAAACTACCCCAAAACATCAGGGAAGCCAACTCGCTAGACATCTTCAAAAGACAGGTTTTCTATCTCTTTCTCAGGCATTTAAATGAAACATCAGGGATATCCTGACAAATTGTACTTTACCTGCACTATTCTTACCCTACCTACACTTCCTATCAAATTCATGTGTCTGTTCTATGCACTGTAATTTTAAGAGCACTGCTCTGTTGTAATTCAAAATTAACTATTTTATCACACTTTTTACCTTTTTTTTTTTTTTTTTCTCCATTTTCCTCCGATTTTCTCCCATCCCAATGTTAGTCGTATGCCAATTCCCAGTCCCTTCCTGGTCGCTGCGCTTTACCCCCCACAGTCAGATCATTTGGGAGAGTGGAGGCTACCACGTGCTTCCTCCGACACACGTCCAGCCAATCACCGCTTCTTTTCACCTGGCAGCGCGGATTCTCATTGAGAGGGCGTAGCGTGTGGGAGGACCACACTATCCCCCTCACGTCCAATCCGCGCTTAGCAGGCGCCCCGACCGAACTGTAGGAGTCGCTGTTTACAACGACCCGGACCCACCCCGCCAGCTTCTCCCACCCTCTGATACAGCCAATTGTATCAGTGCAGACGGCCAGCCAAGCTGGTGACAACCCCGGAGCTGTGAGCTGGATTCGAACAGGCGAACCAAGCTCACAGCTCCGGGGCTGGTGACGAACGCAATCTCCGCTCGACCACCTAACCGCCACACTTTTTACTTCTGATGCACTGATCTGTTGTATGTTAAATACCCTGTTGTATGTCTGTTCTATTTTATAATTTTTAGCCTATTTTTAAACTGAATCCAACCACACTTACTCTGTCTATTCTATTTTTATTATTTGCATTAGTGAATGAAACTGTAAACAGAGGCCTATTGGGATGCTAGATCCTAATGTGAAACACTGTGATTTACCTTACCTTGCTACCTCTATTTTTTTTTTATGCTCGCTTATGCCTGTATTTTTTACTGTTGTGAAGCACTTTGAACTGCAACTTCTGTATGAAAAGTGCTATACAAATAAAGTTTATTATTATTATATATAAAATCATAAGAAAAGCATTTTCCATTCATTGACGAGATCATCCGTGTGGCTCCGATAGGTACTTCATCCACGGCGTGTGTCGGGAGGGGAACAGGTGCGTGTTCTCTCATGACCTGGCCAACAGCAAGCCGTCCACCATCTGCAAGTTCTACCAGAGAGGAGTGTGCGGCTACAGAGACCGCTGCCGGTAGGTGGACAGTAGACAGCCTTGTGGTTGGATTTCCTTTGATCCTCATGTAGTATTGCTTTACATTTACATTTAGTCATTTAGCTGACGCTTTTATCCAAAGCGACTTACAAGTTCTGTACGACAAGTCATCAGGCAGGGTACAACTCTTATCAGCTGAGTAACAATGTTCATCAAAGTGTTGAGTGCTACAGTGTAGGTTAGTTTATTAGGACAAGTGTATGACAGTAAGGTTAGTTAGGATTAGATATTTTTTTGTATTTTATTTAAAAAAAAAATCAGATAATGGTTGAAGAAGTGCGTCTTTAGTCGACGGCAAAAGATTGGACAGGTTTCGGCTCCTAACTGGGGTGGGTAGTTCATTCCACCATTGTGGGGCAAGGACTGAGAATAGGTGACTTCTTTTTGATGACCCTCCCGGAGCTCGGATAGGAGTGGGGTTGAGGCGGCCAGAAGATGCAGAGCGTAGGGGTCTTGAGGGTGTGTAGTTAGAGACCATTGACCGGAGGTAGGCGGGAGCGGTTCCCTTTGCCGCACGGTATGCCAGGTCGAGGGCCTTGAAGCGGATTCGTGCAGCAATGGGGAGCCAGTGCAGGTCCCTAAGAAGATTTCTCACTCACCATTGTATTAATCCGTTTGACTTAATAACCCCTACCTGTTATTGAATAAATCCCACAGGAGCCAGGGGAAGCCAGCTCTTAACCCCTGGAAACCTCCACATCAGTCATCACTCCACCAGCTCACCTGCTCCATCACACACAGCCCCACAACGCTCACCAGTGGAGAGAGATGGACACAGGGAGGATAAAGCAAGTCACCTGCAGGTGAATTTTACCTACTGGGTTTACATTTATTTTGTATTTTCCTGCCTGTCGTCGTGTGTTTGTTGGGGTATTTCTGTGTAGAATAAGCGACAGCGCAGCTAATGGTAAATGGACTCTATTGATATAACAGCTTTTATATCCAAAGTGCTTTACAACTTATGCCTCACCTTCACCCATTCACTCACACATTCACACACCGACGGCGGAGGGAACCGTGCAAGGTGCCAACTTGGAATAAGCGCGAGTAATGGATTACTAGGGATGGGTACCGAATTCGGTACTTTTAAAGGTACCTACCGAAACACGTCGGTACTACCGAGTATCTATTCACGTGAGATCCAACGGTGCCTACTTTCGGTTATGAGAAAGGGAAAAAAAAGTCCCATGACGTCACGTTTTGTTTACCGCAAAACGAAACCGCACGTTAATGTCAACGGCACAATACATGTTTTCAAACTCTCTTTGGGTGTTTGCAATTCATGGGGACTATACTTGTCTCTGATATCTTGGTACAGTGGGCAGGTTGTTATGTCTCTGATATCTTTCTTGGTACAGTGGGCAGGTTGTTAGAAAGTGTAGCTCAGTTTTCCACCTCTGCTCTTGCTCTCTGCTACTATCTCCAAACTTCCACTCCTTTATTTTATTATGTGCTCGCGCTGCCGCGTGGGTTTTCTTTTTAGCGGTCGGCTTACTCCTTCCATATAGTTTCACATATTTGTAACTTTATTAAGCTAATGTTTGCTAATCGTCGGACATAACGTTAGCTCCGTAGGCTAAGGCCATGGTTAGACTAGTGTATTCCTGGCGTTTTTTTTTTGTTTTTGACGACGTTTGATGTCCCTATTACACAGAAATGCGTTTTTTGGCGTTTTTTTGTGGATACGGCTGAAACGCAAAATTGTGTTTGCGTTTGGAGATACGCAAAAAAAACGAATCGACAACAGCGTGTAGTCAGCACGCTAGCCGTTGTTGCGAAAACGCCCATGCGCAGTAGATACCATCTGCGTGCCCTTCCGGTGACAACAGTGTGTGTGTTTGGGACATAGCTCCGTGTCCCAAATAGCTTCAGCTACCATGTGTTGTCAAGTTATTGTTATAAGGACCCCAGTCCAAGCTACAACAGTCTGCATTCCCTTAACAATTGTTTGTATTGAGCCGTATTGTATTGTACCCATATGCAATATGTTAAATAAAGTTTACATCCATTCATTCTGCTAGCATTACCGATTGCATGAGCAGCTGGCTAACGTGAGCTATCAGGATTCAGACCCTGTTAGCTCAGAGCTCCTCTTTCAACTTAACAAGCATTAAACAAAATGGCCCAGTCATCTATTCACCTTTGTTTAATACACACAGCGTTGTCTCTAATGTTATCTAACTACTGATAGCTCGCGATATCATCAGTTTTGGTGCTGGCTAAGTAGCGTGAGCTAACGTTAGCTTCTAGCCACAATGCTATATTGTTATAATGGCATACTCCATTGACGTTAGCATGCAGCTAACAATGCTACCGATAGTTTTTTAGACTAAACTATACGCTCTTGGTGGTCACTTGTGTTGATGTTAGTTTTGTTTCATCAACAAATGACAGGCAGAACACAGTGAATGTATCCGTTTTGTTTATTGCACTTTTATTAGGCTTTGCTGAAAAAGAATTGCTGCATTGAGTAAATAGGCAAGATGGTGGCGCGGCATAGGCGCCTGCCTTATTGACATTTTCTTTGCTGGAGCTTCCAGGAAGTGTATTGGCACATTCGTTCTGATTGGTTGAAATTGCCTTCATGTTTGCCACCTACTGCCACCTACTGCTTTGGCAGTGTACTACATCAGTGTGCTCGGGTGACAAAAAGAAAAAAAAACGAAAGTGTGACTCGAGGCGCACGACGTCGCGGCGATACGCATATGAAAACAATACGAAAGGTGTAACCACCGCCTAAGAGTAGACAGAAGAGTAGCGGATGTGACGTCGGTAAACAAGCCACAGGCTGTTATGTAAGACCAAACACACCGCAGAGCGGGTCTTCTCCAAAGCGGGGGTGGAGCGAAAAGAACTGCTAGAATACTCAATCAGCAGCAGAGTAGTTCATTGCTGCTAGATTGTTTGTTTGTTTAATCAGTTGTAAAATACTTTCTTTTATTTGTTATTTAAATATATAGATGTGTATTTGACTATTTTTTTATCAGCAGAATAGTTAATTGCTGCTAGAGTGGTTTGTTTACCCTTGTTTTATACTTGTTATTTTGTAAAATACAATACCTTTATTTATTTTGTATTTAAATATATAGATGTGTACTTTTTTGTTTGTTAAATAAACATAATATTTATTTAAAGATATGTGTGACTGTGTATATATATATATATCTTCTAAATAAAATAACAAAATAACTATTTGTATAGCACCTTTCATACAGGGGATTGCAGTTCAAAGTGCTTTACATCAGTAAGATGTAAATAATAATAAAGTAATAATAATACATTATTTATTTATTAAATATTAAGTTTTGAATTTTTTTTTACAACTGAGGTTGGTAGATTACATTTTTAGAGGCTAAAGTAGCGAAAAAAAAGTACCGTTGGGTACTGTTATCGATTCACAAAGAATACAAACTGAAAAAGTGCATTCCTCACAGTATCAAAAACAAATAAATAAGCTACTGAAACAAGTTCCACACAGTAACAAACAGTCATTTTTACAGAACAAAGGATTAATGGCTTGCCTTATTGTAACTGAGGGGTACAATTCCCTGACTGTATTGATAAGTATGGTATCATTAAACCACTACCGTTTATGTACTTTAACTACTGGCCACACAGTACATGATATAGATATGATGAACACTTTCCCACCTGATGAAACGAAGTCCACACAAATGTATAAATCGAATATTTTATATAGCAAAGGGTATATACAACGTTCACTTAATGACATTTATGATTTGAATGCACTTGTAAGGCAAATGAGTATTCGTAGGCAAATCAACATTGAATGTCCAATCTCTGGTTACGCAGGGAGCAAGTATACAACCTGGTTCTTTAGGGAACTATAGCGATGGTACTTAAAGGACGACTCCACTTTTTTTGGAAATTAGCTTATTTAACATCTTCCCTGGAGTTAGACAAGAAGATGCATACCTTTTTTGTCTCTGTGCGTGCATTTTAGCTTTGGGAATAGACGCTCCGTTAGCATAGCTTAGCTTCATCACTGGAAGTGGGGGAGGACAGTAGCCTTACAGTGCCTTACAGTGTATTGCAAGGTCTGACATTGACCAAACTTGATATGCATGACCTTGGTGGGCTCTAGGTCAACTCCTGAAAAGGGGGTCAATGTCAGACTTTGCAATCAAAGTTAGGGGGCTAATAACCCTTGCCATAATTTCAGTGCGCCCCCTAACTTTTGATTGCAAGGTCTGACATTGACCCCCTTTTCAGGAGTTGACCTAGAGCCCACCAAGGTCATGCATATCAAGTTTGGTCAATGTCAGACCTTGCAATACACTGTAAGGCACTGTAAGGCTACTGTCCTCCCCCACTTCCAGTGATGAAGCTAAGCTATGCTAACGGAGCGTCTATTCCCAAAGCTAAAATGCACGCACAGAGACAAAAAAGGTATGCATCTTCTTGTCTAATTCCAGGGAAGATGTTAAATAAGCTAATTTCCAAAAAAAGTGGAGTCGTCCTTTAAATGATTATAGCTGGATACACTAAAGGGGGGTCCCGCTGGTTGTAAGTCAGTAGAGGGGGGGGGGGGGGTTAGGAGAGCCGCTGGCGATATCCCATCTGGCCAACGATTTCTTGGGAGAATTCAGAGTGCTGAACACGGTGCCCACAGAACCTCGGTCCACAGATGAATACAGCTGGGCCCTCTTGTAGACGGTAGCTGCCGGTCCACAACGAAGAGACGTGAGGCGACCTCACTCGGGGTAGAGCGCTGTCTCACATGGACTCCTCTCGGGGGGGTAGTTCCAACACTCAGCAGTGTTGGCTGTTATCCATGGCATAATCAAAGCACCCAAAGCAAGTAGATAATCCAAGCCGTGTAGGGCTCGCCGTCGTCCGGGTAAAGTAATCCAATGTGCGGGTCCACTCGTCCTGGCCCAGAACTCCTCGGATGAAAGCACCACACGTGGTCTGCCCAGCCTGGTTAAGACTCTAGATAACGCCAGGAACGATGGGGGGGTACTGCTCACTTTATAACTCTAACCGAACGATGCACCATACATAATAGACTATTATTAACTTAATAGAAATACGTCCCACTCGACGGTATAGTGCCAAACTATGACAATTCAACTATTAATCCACACGATGTCTCAATGCCTATTCTGAGGCCAAGTAGGCCATACTGCACCACACGTGGGTCGTGGGTGAGGCTTCACGTCTGTTACTAGGTTGGAGGGTAAAGGACTAATGGACTAAAAGAAAGTTCTACTTTACTTGCGCCATATATATATGCGCTGTGAACAAATAGTACCATTCGTATTTCGCCAGACGTATTCCTACGCGGAACCGGGCTTGTAACGACATGTTCGTCGGCACGATTGAACTTGAACCAAGGGGCTTGGCTGCTGGCGCCAGGTTCTTGTCCAATGGTAGAATGAAACTATTATGGGCTGTTAGTAGACTAAAGGGATATTCAGTGTATATGTACAAGGAATATACAAGGGATATCAAACGATATACAAATACTATTAAATATATATCCATAAATAAATATATATATTCGGTTTAATCTGATCCTTCACAACAGCCGCCCCCTAATTAGTCCCACCTAATTAGCTAAACAGAGACAGATTAACCGCACTGTCTACCACTCAAGGTCCGCTGTAAGGGTCAGTCAACTCACAAAGTCGTGGGGTCATGGTCGTCATCGATAGTGTCTGGGAGTCTGGGCAGTTCTATTAGCCTCGCCACGGGTCGTGTGTAAGTTCGCCCTTGGACGAGCACCTCAGCTGCTCGGACCTTGCCATCGGCACCGGTGATCACTTTGCTTACGCGGCCAGCCGGCCACATAGCTCTGGGTAGTGACTGGTCGATAATCATGACGACTGTTCCTTCTGTCAAATTGTCTCTCTCTTTTACCCACTTCTGGCGGGTCTGTAGAGACGGTAGGTAGTGGAGTAGAAAGCTGTTCCAAAACTTGTCAGCTAGTACTTGACTGTACCTCCACATTCTTCGGCCGTTCGCTTCTTCAGGCCTGTACATTGTCTGGGGTAGCGCGGGGTCCAGCCGCCCCATCAAGAGTGTGTTGGGGGTGACTGGGTCGACATCTGCTACATCACTGGAGACGTAGCCGAGGGGCTTGGAGTTCAATACTCCCTCGATCTCCGTGAGGACTGTCATTAGGACTTCTTCCGCCACAGTCTGGGCCCCAAGCACGGCGTACAGGGCTGTCTTTATAGAACGTACTTCTCGTTCCCAGGTTCCACCGAAGTGGGGTGCGTTCGGGGGATTAAACTGGAAGTCAATCTGGGATGGAGCGAGGTGGGTCTTAAGTTCTGGGCCCATAGCTTGGAAGCTCTCTCTCAGCTCTCTTTCTCCGCCTTTGAAGTTTGTCCCGTGATCAGACAACAATGTAGACGGTTTTCCTTTCCGTGATGTGAATCTTCGGAAGGCCATAAGGAATGAGTCTGTGCTCATGGTCGGAAGGAGTTCGATATGTATCGCTCTGGTGGTCATGCATTTGAATACAATACCCCACCGCTTCTCGGTTCCTCTTCCTTTCTTTATATACAACGGGCCAAAACAGTCCATGCCTGTGGAGTGGAATGGCTTGTCGCCGAGTCGGAGGCGACAGGGAGGTAGGTCAGCCATCCGGGGTATGCTGGGCTGCGCGCGCCACTTTCGGCAGTCTAGACAGGTTCGCTGGAAGCGTCGCACTGCTTCTCTTCCTTGAAGTATCCAATAGCGACGTCTGATCTCCGCGAAGACTCTCTCTGCTCCTGCGTGGTATACATCCTCGTCGTATTTCTTTATGATCAGCTCTGTGACCTTGTGTCGGCTGTTCAAGACTATCGGGTACTTAACGTCATCCGGTAGGTCGGGGGCTCTCCGCAGACGACCACCCACTCTGATGAGATTATGGGCGTCGCTCTCGGGTGCCAGGTGGAGCAATCTGCTGTCTGATGGGACGGGCTTTCCTCCCTGTAGACAGTCTAGCTCATCGGGGAACGAGTCTCTCTGGGCTCGTTGTAGTAGAAGAAGTTCTGCTTCTTCGTAGTCAGCTGCTGAAATGTCGGCAGTGGACTGAATCTCTGGGTGGTGCCACAGGAATGTCTTTAGCTGCGCACTCTGTAGGGTAATGCAATCATCTATGTTGGGGTCTGTGGAGGCGACTGTGCTCAGTCCACAGAACATAGGTTTCTTGTTCTCAGCCTCCTCTTTACTCGCTTCCCGTGGGGTGGGCGTAGGCCACTCTTCTTCCGGGAGCTTGAGGAACTCTGGTCCGTCACTGTAGATGTTGCGACGGGTGAGGTCATCTAGGGACATTCCCCGGGTGATGACGTCAGCTGGGTTGTGTTTGGTGTCCACATACCGCCAGCTCGCTGCTTCTGTTAACTCTTGAATCTCGGTGACTCTGACTCCCACGAAGACCTTGTATCTGCATGAATCAGACTTGATCCATGTGAGTACTGTCGTGGAATCTGACCACAAGATTGTTCTGTGCACCGGAATGGTGAGTTCACGTTGGATTAACGTGGCTAGATGCGCTCCTGCTAGGGCTGCGCAGAGCTCTAGACGCGGGATAGATTGTTGCTTTCGTGGGGCTATTCTTGAGCGAGCCAGGATGAAAGCAGTGTGTAGCTCTCCTCCCTTCTCTTGGGCACGCAAGTAGGCCACCGATCCATAGGCTACTTCGGAGGCGTCACTGAAGACGTGTAGATCCATCTTGCATGTCTCTGGCCTCACTGTGGGTGGGAAGTAGCTGCGGCGTATATTGACGCCTGGGAGTGAGCGGAGCTCCGTCTCCCACTCTCTCCATGTGGAGGCAAGGTGTGCGGGTATTGGGTCGTCCCAGCCCTGGTCCTTGTCCCATAGTGCTCGTACAATCATCTTTGCCCTGGTGGTGTAAGGTAGAATACATCCCAACGGGTCATATTGTCTGGCGAGTGTTCTGTACACACTCCGTCTGGTGGTCGGTATCGCCGTCGACCTTCCCTGCTCCGTGGGCAGGGGTTTGTGTCTATAGTGGAGCGAGTCTGTTTTGAAGCGCCAGACTAATCCTAGTGTCATTTCTTGGGCTTCTCCTGGGATGGTCGCCATCCAGGTCTCGCTGCTGGCAGCCTTTACATTTACATTTACATTTAGTCATTTAGCTGACGCTTTTATCCAAAGCGACTTACAAGTTCTGTACGACAAGCCATCAGGAAGGGCACAACTCTATCAGCTGAGCAACAATGTTCATCAAAGTGTTGAGTGCTACAGTGTAGGTTAGTTTATTAGGACAAGTGCATGACAGTACGGTTAGTTAGGGTTAGATTTTTTTCTTTTTTTTTTTTTTTTTTTTTTTTAATTCAGATAATGGTTGAAGAAGTGCGTCTTTAGTCGACGGCGAAAGATTGGACGTGATTCGGCTGTCCTAACTGGGGTGGGTAGTTCATTCCACCATTGTGGGGCAAGGACTGAGAATAGGCGACTTCTCTTTGATGACCCTCCCGGAGCTTGGATAGGAGTAGGTCTGAGGCGGCCAGAAGATGCAGAGCGTAGGGGTCTTGAGGGTGTGTAGTTAGAGACCATTGACCGGAGGTAGGCAGGAGCGGTTCCCTTTGCCGCACGGTATGCTAGGTCGAGGGCCTTGAAGCGGATTCGTGCAGCAATGGGGAGCCAGTGCAGGTCCCTAAGAAGTGGGGTGACATGGGCCGACTTCGGTAGGTTTGAGATCAGGCGGGCCGCTGCGTTCTGAATGAGTTGAAGAGGCTTAGTGGCAGTGGCCGGGAGGCCAGCGAGCAGTGCATTGCAGTAGTCGAGGCGGGAGATGACTGTTGATTGGACGAGGAGTTGGGTGGCTTCTTTTGTCAGGAAGGGGCGTATCCTTCTGACGTTGCTCAGGAGGAATCGGCAGGTTCTGGTCGTCGCTGCGATGTGAGCAGAGAAGTTCAACTGGTCGTCGAGGACAACACCAAGGTTCTTGGCGGTCGGGGACGCAGTCACAGCTGCATTCTCGACTGTGATTGAAAGGTCGGTTAGGGGGGAGGATTTGGCCGGCAGGTGGAGCAATTCTGTTTTGCTTAGGTTCAGTTTGAGGTGGTTGGACGTCATCCAGGCTGAGATGTCGGACAGACAGGCCGAGATCCGCACAGAGACGTGGATATCTGAGGGAGGGAAGGAGAGGAAGAGTTGAGTATCGTCGGCATAACAATGGTAGGAGAAGCCATGAGACGTGATAATGTTACCCAGTGATTTAGTGTAGAGGGAGAAGAGAAGGGGTCCTAAAACCGAGCCCTGGGGGACACCCGTCCGCAGGGGGCGGGTGGCCGACAGGGTCCCTCTCCATGACACTTGGTAGGAGCGGTCATTGAGGTATGATGACAGCCATGTCAGCGCAGAGCCAGCCACTCCCATTCCTGCGAGGGCCGCAAGGAGGATCTGGTGGTTGACTGTGTCGAAGGCTGCAGATAGATCTAGGAGAATCAGGACAGAGGAGAGGCCTTTCGCTTTTGCTAAGTGAAGTGCCTCTGTGACCGCAATGAGGGCTGTCTCTGTGGAGTGGCCAGTCCTGAAGCCTGACTGATTAGGGTCTAGGAGGTCATTCTGTAAGAGATAAGTAGTAAGTTGGTTGGATACAGCACGTTCAAGTGTTTTAGAAAGGAAGGAGAGAAGAGAGACAGGACGGTAGTTGCCTATGACAGTAGGGTTCAGGGTTGGTTTTTTTATGAGCGGCGTGACTCTGGCTTGTTTTAGGGAGGTGGGGACCACCCCCGAGTTGAGTGAGGAGTTGATGGTTGCAGTTAGGAATGGGAGGATGTCTGGTGCTATGGTCTGGAGGAGTGGGGAGGGTAGCTGGTCCAGCTGGCAAGTAGTCGGACGGTTTGACGTTACCAGTGTCAGGGTCTCTGCTTCTGTAATGGGAGAGAAAGATGACAGAGTGAAGGATGAGGTTCTTGATTCAGCATTTGGAATGGGTGGGGGTTGGGAGAAGGAGCTGCGGATGTTCTCCACTTTTTCCTCAAAGAAGATCGCAAAGTCTTCGGCAGAGAAAGATGAGGGAGGGGGGGGTGGGGGGGGAGTGAGGAGGGAGGACATGGTAACATGCAGTTTGCGAAGATTCTTGGCAGAGGCCTCGATCCTATGGTGGAAGAAAGAAGCTTTGGCATTAGTGATGGTTTTGGAGAATGTTAACAAGAGGTTGTGATATGTGTCGATGTCAGCAGTGAGGCGTGACTTTCTATACTTCCTTTCAGCTGCTCTCAGGACCTGTCTTTGTTCTCTCACTGGATCTGTCAGCCATGGACTGGGTGGGGAACGGCGGGCAGGTTTCTCAACGAGGGGACAGAGCTTGTCGAAGGAGGTTGCCAGGGCTGAAAGGAGGGTGGAGGTTGCCATCTCTGTGGAGAGAGCAGAGAAGGTGTCACTCAAAGGTAGAGCGGATAGTATGTCAGAGGAGAGGGTGGAGGGGGATAGGGAGGGCAGGTTGCGTCTGAGTGAGACTGTTTGAGTTGGGGTGAAGACCTTTCGGTTAAGCATGAGAGTTAGTGAGAAGCCTTGTCCGCGGGGGAGAGGCTGCGCAATACGTGCGGGTCGCTGCTGGCCCACTGCCTGAGATCAAAGCCGCCTTTGATCAGGGAGGCGCGTAGCTTGATTAGGAGAGCCTCGGCTTCTTCTTGAGTCGAAACGCTTTGTAAACAGTTGTCCACGTAGAAACTGTTCTTCACTCTGTGTCGGACCTCTTCATCTGCTGCTGGGTCCTCTGCGGCGTGTTTCTGTAGTGCAAATGTAGCACAGCACGGGCTGCATGTGGTTCCGAAAGGGAGGACTTCCCACTGGTAGATGGCTGGGTGCTCATCTCCGATCCTCTCTCTCCATAGGAACCGCAGCAGGGGCTTGTCCTCCTCCACTAGTCTCACCTGCAGGAACATCCCTTTGATATCCCCGCTGATAGCCACCTTGTCCTGGCGGAAGCGTAGTAGCACGCCTAGTAGAGAGGGGCCGAGTGTGGGGCCGGGCAAGAGCTCTTTATTCAGATTTTGGGATCCGATCTGGTAGCTGCAGTTAAACACAATGCGATCCTTGCCGTTGTGGTGGACCTTGTGGTGCGGCACGTACCATGATTCGGTCGTCTGATCGGCCTCTTTAATGTCAATCTTTGTCACGTGTCCCGCTGTGATTAGCTTCTCAATCTCAGCGCGGTACACACTCTCTTGAGCGGGGTCTTTGGCTAGGCGCCGCTCTGTGTTCAATAGATACCGCTCCGTGGCGTCTTTCTTTGCGTGAAAGGTGGGCATTCCCTCTCGCCTCAGGAGTGGAGTTGCGTATCTCATCACTCCGCCGACTGTGACTCTCTTTGTCCCTTGCTCGAGGAGGTTTATGGCGTAAATGTCTTCTTTAGAACGAATGTCTTTCTTTTCGTTCTTAAAGGGCATTGTCTCTAGTGTCCATAGCCTCTCGACATGCTGCAGGAGAGTGGTGTCTTCTTCTGTCGCTCTGGAGTGGAGGCAGCTAGTGGCTGCTGTTCGGTTGAGAGATTTAGTGAGGGGGCCTTGTAGTGTCCACCCTAGGCGGGTCTCGACTGCTGCAGGACAGCCTCGGGGTCCTGTATGGACCCGGTCTATCGGGACTATGAGATCTGCATGGTCGGAGCCTATCAGCAGGGTCGGGGTGGCGCCGTCTATGAGCGGGATAGGTAGTTGACGCAGGTGCACATATTTATCCATCAGCTTGGCGATGGGGTAGGTGTACTGTGATAGTCCTATTTCTTGGCTGGTGAAAGCATTTGTAATCCTATACCGTCGCTCTGGCTGCCCGCTTGCTGCGATAGTGAAGGAGACATTCTCGCCCTTTATCGTCTTTAAATCTCTTCTTATTGTCCGAATCGTCATTTGGTTCTCGCTCCCCCGCAGTCCCAGCTGGGCCGCAGCGGACGCGAGCAGAAGGGTCTTCTCTGACCCGTCATCAAGGACGGCGTAAGTGTCCATGACTTTATCTTGGTAGCTCAATGTTACACGGACTACCTTTAAGAGCACTTGGGCGCCGCTGCTGCTGGCGGGGTCAATGTACATGACACTTGCCTTGGTGCTGCTCGATGGTGCAGGTGCAGGCTTTCTTCTGTTACTGTCGTGTAGTACATCTAGATGGGCTCCGTCACACCGACTGCACCTCTTCTTTAGGCGGCATTCGGCTGCCATGTGACTGCGTGCACATCGGTAACAGCGCCTGTTGGACTTTATCCATTGACTCACTTCTTCTGCATTCATCTTTGTGAACAGGTCACATTGTGACAGCCAGTGTTCCTTCTCGCAGTACGGGCACACCATCTTCCACTTCTCTTTTCTCGAGGGGGTACTGTGGTTCTTACTGCTCGGTACTGATTCTGATTGGTGCATGACAGTCACCGATCTTCTTCCATCGTTTATTCTCCTGGGTCCCTCTCTGGAGCTTGGTGTGCTCCGCACGAACGTATCCAGTCGTAAGCTGCTGACTTCTCTTGCCAGGAAGTCAGCTAGATCGAGGAGGGATGGTTCGGGACCGTTAGGATCACTGTGGTCTCTCTGCCGCCTGAAGCGCTCTTGTCTGGCGGGTGGCAGCTTCTCTAAAATCCTCTCGACGTTAGAGTTGGCGTATAGCTCGTGCATACCCTTTTCCCGTTGCGCTCCCAGCATCCCTACCAGGGACTGCACTTTTATAGACAGGTCGTCTAATGAGCGATTGTCTGTTGCTGGGGGTAGGCGGTCAATATGCCTTATCTCTTGGATTACGTAATCCCATATACGTCCATATCTCTGGTCCAGCGCTGCTAGAGCCGCGGTGTATGGGGTCGTAGAGGTGGCATAGGCTAGCGCTATATTGTGCGCTCGCGGTACTTTCAGGTGCTTCAGTAATATTGCATACTTGTGACGTTCATCAACGACATCCACCATCATTGTCTCTAAGCACATCCGGAGCTCCGTGTACTGTGCTCGATTCTCATAGGTGAAGTCTGGAAACGTCGGTGTGGCAATGTATGACGCCGTGGATGGCTGATACATCGGCGAGCGTTGGGGGAGAGACCTCCTAGGCGAGTCTCCTCTTGCGCCTCTCTGTGGGCTGGTACCGGCAGGGTACCATGGCCCGCTGGTCCAGGTGCTATTCCTCGGGGCTGGTCGTGCGTCATGCTCACCCGTGAATAGAGTCGGGGGTCTGTAGCGCAGTGCCGCGGGGGTATAGCCTGGGCTGTACTGGACCTCCTGGTCCGGTGGAGTACTGTGCTGTCGTCGGGCTTGGTTCTCCTCCTCTCCCTCTTCTTCTTCTATCAGGTCCTCTAGATCCTGTAGTCGTTTATTTAGCTTCTCCGCAGTGTATGCCGCTCCTTCCTTGTAGCTGGGTCTCGCTTGGACCGGTCTGGGAAGGCGGTCTGCGGGGGGTATAGGCTTGGTCTGTTGGTCAAGTTCAGGGTCGCTTGCTCGGTTAGGAGACGCTGCCCTTGACTGTTGTCTCGACGAGTTCCTTGAACCCCTGGCGGAGGGAGAGGGTGTTGCCTTGAGGATCAGCTGCTCCATTAGCTGCGCTTGTAGTCTGTCGCGCTCGGCTTGTAGTCTGTCGCGCTCGGCTTCGCGCTTGGTGAGATCTGCTTCTCTTTGGGCACCGGCAGCGGCGCGCTGGGCGTCGGCCCGGTCTCTTGCCATATTCTCTTCCGTCTGAAGGCGTCTCATCTCCAGGCGTATGCGCTCTTCCTCGCTCCGTTGCTGTGTCTGGAGTCGATCGCGTTCACCCTGAAGTCGATCGCGTTCACCCTGAAGTCGATCGCGTTCGGTAGAGGCTGTCAGGCTGACGAGGAACGCCTGTGATAGCATCCTCTCCGCTTCGCTGGGGGAAGACGGTTGTAGAGGTGAGCCGCTCCTGGCGGTACTCGTTGGGGAGTCCCGGAGCTCTATTTCCTCGGCGCTCTCCTCCTCTTCTTCCGTGCAGAGTTCTCTCCCTGTAGGGTTGTCTTCCTCCCGGGGCTGGTCGGGGACTACTTCTTCGGTATTGGCGGGGGGTAAAGGCATGTCAGCTCCCTCCTGGTCCCCACCGTGAGCTTGGTCAGTTACATTAGAACCCACTAGGGCCTCTGTGGTCGGGGTAACCTGTTCGTTAAGGTCAGACATAATTTTACTTTCTACTTTTACCGCGTTTACCGTTTGTCGAAGGCTAGGTAGTTGACTGACAGCGTAATCCTCTAAGTACTGAGGTGGCTGTCGTCTGCGCTGCGGGCGTTCTACGTTAGGAGGACCGTTTCGTGGAGTGTTCATCATAGGCCATTTCAATATTAATAACACTATATTAATATTACACTAGTTACCCTCCGGCTCGAAGGACCAATTGTAACTGAGGGGTACAATTCCCTGACTGTATTGATAAGTATGGTATCATTAAACCACTACCGTTTATGTACTTTAACTACTGGCCACACAGTACATGATATAGATATGATGAACACTTTCCCACCTGATGAAACGAAGTCCACACAAATGTATAAATCGAATATTTTATATAGCAAAGGGTATATACAACGTTCACTTAATGACATTTATGATTTGAATGCACTTGTAAGGCAAATGAGTATTCGTAGGCAAATCAACATTGAATGTCCAATCTCTGGTTACGCAGGGAGCAAGTATACAACCTGGTTCTTTAGGGAACTATAGCGATGGTACTTAAATGATTATAGCTGGATACACTAAAGGGGGGTCCCGCTGGTTGTAAGTCAGTAGGGGGGGGGGGGTTAGGAGAGCCGCTAGCGATATCCCATCTGGCCAACGATTTCTTGGGAGAATTCAGAGTGCTGAACACGGTGCCCACAGAACCTCGGTCCACAGATGAATACAGCTGGGCCCTCTTGTAGACGGTAGCTGCCGGTCCACAACGAAGAGACGTGAGGCGACCTCACTCGGGGTAGAGCGCCGTCTCACCTGGACTCCTCTCGGGGGGGTAGTTCCAACACATAATCGCATAATCAAAGCACCCAAAGCAAGTAGATAATCCAAGCCGTGTAGGGCTCGCCGTCGTCCGGGTAAAGTAATCCAATGTGCGGGTCCACTCGTCCTGGCCCAGAACTCCTCGGATGAAAGCACCACACGTGGTCTGCCCAGCCTGGTTAAGACTCTAGATAACGCCAGGAACGATGGGGGGGTACTGCTCACTTTATAACTCTAACCGAACGATGCACCATACATAATAGACTATTATTAACTTAATAGAAATACGTCCCACTCGACGGTATAGTGCCAAACTATGACAATTCAACTATTAATCCACACGATGTCTCAATGCCTATTCTGAGGCCAAGTAGGCCATACTGCACCACACGTGGGTCGTGGGTGAGGCTTCACGTCTGTTACTAGGTTGGAGGGTAAAGGACTAATGGACTAAAAGAAAGTTCTACTTTACTTGCGCCATATATATATGCGCTGTGAACAAATAGTACCATTCGTATTTCGCCAGACGTATTCCTACGCGGAACCGGGCTTGTAACGACATGTTCGTCGGCACGGTTCTTGTCCAATGGTAGAATGAAACTATTATGGGCTGTTAGTAGACTAAAGGGATATTCAGTGTATATGTACAAGGAATATACAAGGGATATCAAACGATATACAAATACTATTAAATATATATCCATAAATAAATATATATATTCAGTTTAATCTGATCCTTCACAACACTTATAATAATTTTCCACTAAACTACTAAAGCATTGAGGTTTCAAACTTTAAATTGTTTTAATTTCTTTTCTGAGAGAGAGTGGGGGGGGAGAGACAGATATATTCACATTTGACCCTGTATTGTTATTTTTTTGGTAACTCATCTACTGTTTTTTTTTTTTTTTTTTTTTATAATTCTGGTCGGATCAGTGGTAGATTTTTTTTAATGAAGATTAGCATCTCTGCTTTCTCGCATGCGAGTCGGTTCCTTTGCTCGGTCATCACGTGTCCAGCAGCAGGAAACAAACGCTCAGAGTCAACGCTAGTGCAAGGCGCTGACAGAAATGTACGAGCAAGTTGGGCCAGGCACTCGTAACGGGACTGGCTGCTACTCCAGTATTCCAGCGGGCAACGGCTCAGCGTGGGCTCCAACAGATAGGACTGGAGCTAACAGTAAAAACAAAAGCACAGAAGAACAGGATCTAATTATGATGACGTTCTACCAGTTCCATAACACAAGTTATACAGTATTCATAAAACATTAAAATAAAATATACACTTACGTCCGCATCCACTCTGCTGTTTTCCTGTTGTTCAGTTGCAGCATCTGTGTTTTCTTCCATGATTGCCTCAAACATTCCCAACGAGTTGTTGTTGTTCTCGTCTTCCCTGGTCCTCTTTGTCGGTGGCTCGTCTGACTGGGGGCCGGGGGTGTCTGTCTCGATTTTGTGCAGCTGTTCCCGCAGCATTTCTGTAGGTTGACGTTTTGATGCGCGGCTGAAGTGTCGGTCCTTGTACCTCGGGTCCAATATCGTGGAGAGATAATACATGGGCTTTTCCTCTGTCACCAAAACGCCTTTGGACTGCTTTTAACAGGGTCTCCTTTGTAGTTTTCACTCCGTGGTCTGTTGGGACGGTTTGTTTTAGCAGGCGTGTTAGGGCTTGGATGGAGGGGATCATGTCTGCAGTAGTGGCTGTAGCTTTGCTAATATTTCTAGTCAGCCGTTCACACGGATCGAGGATGGTCAAGATGTTTTCAACCAGGGTCCATTGGTCGGCGTTGAGTGTTGCTGGCAACTTGTATTCTACAGCATACGCTGCGATAGCTTGCTTCTGCTTCACCAGACTCTGGAGCATGTAGAATGTACTGTTCCAACGTGTGGCCACGTTTTGTTGGCAGTCGTGATTTTGTTATTTTCAGGGCCACCATTAACTCTTCCAGGCGGGTGGTCGCTACTTGGGAGTGCTTAAAGGGGCTATGCATTGCTATTCGTAGCACTATTTGGGCAACTTTACACAATTCCTGTTGGTCTATTGAACACATTTGTAAGTTTTTTTTCAAAAAAATGCATTGTTTTATATTTCTAATCAAGTACTCAAAACCATAATTTTTCAGCCTCAAGAAATCAGGCTGTTATGGCCTGGCTCCGCCCATAAGCACTTTGAGTGACAGTGCCACACAGTCTGCACTGGTAGAGGGAGGGAGGGAGGGGGGGGAGAGAGAGAGAGAGAGAGAGAGAGCGAGAGAGGGAGGGGGTGGGAGAATTTTACCTACTGGGTTTACATTTAATTCCCGTCTTATTTTCCTGCCTGTCGTCGTGTTTTTTTTATTTATTTTTTAACACTGTTTATTGGTATTTCTTTTTTTATCAGTTTTACAGCATCAGTTCAACAATTCAACATCAATACAAAAATAAATGCTGCCAACTGCCCCCCCCCTTCACCCCGAATTACAGAAAAATAGATACAAATTAACCCCCCCCCCCCTGAAAGAAATTTAAATGAATATAAACAAAAATAAAACCTCAAGGCCAGACCCTCCCCCAGACTAGGACCTCAACAAATTCAATTTTTTTTTATACACAACTTGAGAATTTAGTAAACCCAGTTACACCTGTCTGAACAGGTGCCCATACTTCTATACCAAACAAATAAATATCTAACGGTACATCTTTTCTCTTCAAAGAGCAAATAATAACATTTACAGTATCATTCATTGCAATATATACCCATCAGAAAGACAAAAGCGAGCATCATTAATAGCCTACATCGTCAACCTACTATGTAATCTTTTCTAAGTATTGCCTAAACCCAGCCCAGCATTTATCAAAGAGATGTGGTTTTTTCTTAAGATTGAACATTATTTTCTCTGATGCCATGTACGAAGAGATTTCACTAAACCACATAGACATGGGGGGGGGATTCAGCACTTTTCCACAGCATGGCAATACACTTGTTCCCAGCAATCATGGCCAATTTAATGATCCGCACCTTGCTTCTCTTATCAGGAGAGATGTCAGACATGTCTCCTAATAATTCTAATTTAGGTGTACATGGGATCTCAAACCCTGTGATCTCTTTGAGAATCTCCCAAATTGAGCCCCAGTAAGGTCTCAGTTTGTTACATTCCCAGAACATGTGGAGCGGGCTACCTGTTTCAGTTGAGCACCTAGGGCAAAGGTCAGAGATAGTAGGGGTGGGAATCACCAGTTTCATCATGATACGATACGATATCGATTCTTTGGACAACGATACGATATTTGCCGATATCACAGTCTCTCACGATACAATACGATTAGATTAGATTCAGGTGCCTGCAATCGATATGAGATGATATCATATGCCCATTTAACACAATCAGTAACATTTAGATCAACTAAAAAAAAGGTAACAAATATCATTTGACATTTGTATTTTTGAGCTCTTCCAGACATTTAAAGGAAAATCAATCTATTGTTTTTAATACAAATAGACCTCCTGTTCACTGTAAAGTGCCACGTTTTTGATATATTGAGCTTTAAACTTTAAGCTCCATTTTTTGGAACTCAAAACTCACAACCTAAAACCCCTCCCTACCTCCCTCTCCCAAACCGTTCCTACAACAATTTGTTGATGTTGCATGATCATGTATAGGCCTACATTTATTATGTATTATATTGTTTATGTTTAAATAACATTTAAACATCAAACTCCTGACCTCATCTGGTCTTTCCAAAGACGCGCGCACACACACACACAGAAAGGGAGAATGCTATGCTGTAACGTCTACACACACGGAGCTACTGCTGTTGTTCTTGGGCGGATACGAGACTCGCCACAGGATTTTCAAAATAAGAGTATCGATATGAATCGATATGATTACATTGCATCGATCCGATTCGATCGTTGATAATTACATCGATGTATCGATCTGGATCGATGTATCGTCCCACCCCTAAGAGATAGTGTCATTCATCCTGTGAAGTCTTTCCGGCTTAAAATAGGTTCTATGGAGAATGTTAAATTGCATACGTTTATGTCGAGTGTTATATGAAAAAGATAGTGCGGACTCACATAGTGATTTCCATTCATCTTCTTCAAAGGTACAGTCCAGGTCCCGCTCCCATTTGTTCTTGGCGTTTAGGGGTATTATTTCTGTAAAGGTCAGAAATCTATTATATGTTAATGATAGGATGCCTCTAGTGTGAATAACTCCTTTTAGAATATCATCTATGAGGAGGGGTTTTGGAAGAGTGGAGTTTCCTCCCTGACCTGTACCTATGAAGTGTCTGACCTGTAGATATTTGAAGAAATTAGAAGGTGGAAGGTGCCACGTAACTGTTCAAAGGACATAAGTATGTTATCATATATATGTATATATATATATGTTGTGTCTGTCCACTGTCTGTTACTTTGTTATTCCCCCCCCCCTATGTAAAGTGACCTTGGGTCCCTTGAAAGGCGCTATATAAAATGAAGTTATTATTTATCATATAGGTCCCCAAAAGTTTTAATTCCCTGAGTGTACCACTTCTTGGTGATGCCATCCCTAAGTGATTCTGGTAAAGCTGGACTGTTGTGGAAGGGCGTATTCCTGTGAAATGCAATAAAGCTACCAAGATGTGGCTGAATCTCAAACCATGTTCGTGCCGTGTGTTTAATAAATGGGTTTTATTTTATTCTTCAGGGTGTGGTACGACCGGATAAAAGGAATTCCGGCCAGCGGCATGTCCATCGTATGGCATTGTTCTGTTTGTCTCCAGGCAGGGGAATTAGTCGACTCATTCTGCCAAATCCACAGAGCCCTTGTCTGTGCAGCCCAGTAGTAACGTTGGAAGTCCGGGAGTTTCAGTCCACCACACTGGGGGGAATTATATAGGGTTTTAATTTGACTTCTAGGGACCTTCCTCCTCCATATGAATGCAGATATTATCCTTTGTAATTTCTTGAAAAAGTTCTTATGTATAGATGCATAAGGTTTGAAAAAGGTAGAGACATTTAGGAAGGACGTTCATCTTAATGCAGTTCACACGTCCGATTAGCGAGAGAGGTAGCTGCATCCATCTATCTAGGTCCTTCTCCACTTTTTTAAGTAGTCCTTCCTATTTTTTGATCAGCAGCATAGTTAATTGCTGCTAGAGTGGTTTGTTTACCCTTGTTTTATACTTGTTATTTTGTAAAATACAATACCTTTATTTATTTTGTATTTAAATATATTAGGGCCAAATTAATGCTTTAACTTGAGATTAATTAAAATAATTTAAAGCATTCAAATAATATAATCTAGATTAATCTATGGAGTGAAAAATCTTCAATGTTCTGAACTTTCAGCAGTATATTTGCTTGTTCTTTTTTTTGCGAGAAACTGTATTCAAAGAAAGCTATTAAAATAGTATTTGATACTTTCTTTGTGTTGATTTTACATTAATTTCATGATTTTACTCAAGTAAATATCTCTTACAAGCTTCCGTCTTAAGTAGATAATCTAGATTAATTACAGAAAATCATGATATTAATTAGTTAATTATTTTTAATCTATTGACAGCACTAATATATAGATGTGTACCTTTTTTAGTTAATTTGTTAAATAAACATATTTCTTTAATAAACATAACATTGGCGCGGCTGGGTGGCGCAGTGGGTAAGGCACTCGCCACCAACGCAGGAGATACTGTTATCAAGCCCAGCTCTCTGCGTTGCTTCCGGCTTGGCCAGCCGTCGTACTAACACAATTGGGAGTGTTAGAGGGTGGGAAAGCCGGTGGGTGGGTCCTGGTCGTTGTAAACGGCGACTCCTACAGTTCGGTCGGGGCGCCTGCTCAGCGAGGAAAGGATCTAAGGGGGGTAGTGTGATCCTTCCACACGTTACACCCTCTCAGTGAGAGTCCGCGCTGCCAGGTGAAAAGAAGCGGTTGATTGGCTACACATGTGTCGGAGGAAGCATGTGATAGCCTCCACTCTCCCAGACCGACTGTAGGGGGTAGAGTGCGCAGCAACCAGGAAGGGGATTGGGAATTGGCATAACAACTAACATTGGGATGGGAGAAAAATAAAAAATAAAATAAACATAACATTTATTGAAAGATATGTGTGTGACTGTGTATAATAATAATAATAAATAATAACTTTATTTGTATAGCACTTTTCATACAGAGGTTGCAGTTCAAAGTGATTCACAACTAGGGATGCACCGATATGAAAATTTGCCACAGATACCGATACCGATTGTTCAACTAACACAATCGGCCGATACCGATACCGATATTTGTGGCAACATTTTTTTTTTTTATATTTTTTTTTTGGTAATATATATATATATATTTTTATTATGAAACTACTGTATATTTGTCTTACAAATTGTGCTCACCGATATGAACATAGGCCTCTTTACTTACTTAAAAAAAGGAAACATCAAGAAATAGCACTATCTCTCTCCCAGTATGTTCTGCAGGGCTGCAGCTAGATACTAGTTCTCCCAGCATGGTCTACCTGCTGGGCTGCAGCTAGATACTATTGTCTCAACGCAGGGCGCAAATTCATACCATTTATACCGTACACCCCTAACATGGACCATCTATTTCGTTATGTTCCATTAGCTACAAAAGCCAAACGGATCATATCGGCAGTGTGTGAACCTGGTAGTTTGTGAGAATGCAACACCACTCTGTACAGTTTGAAATCTTTGTCCAGCCACTGCGCCGTCAGACCTAGCATGCTGACAGGGTTAACATCACAGGTCCATATGTCCGTGGTGAAACTTATGTGCCGTGCATCATTGTCTATCAGAGTATGAAGGAGTAAGGCGATCTCATCATACTTGGCTTGTAAACACTCTTCTGCAAAGTGACGGCGGCTTGGAATTATGAACCTGGGCCCTCATTTATCAATAATGCGTAGAAAGTGTTCTATTTACGTTCCTACACAAGGAATTTAGAATGTCTCTACGCACAGAAAAATCGGGATTTATCAACCGTGCATAAATACCATTGTTCTTACCGTCTATGCTCGTGCATGATTATCCATATATGGTAATGAAACACACCCATGGGATGTGGAAAAATGGACCAAGCCGAGCGAACTCTGAGAAACTTCACGAGCGAGATTGTTCACAGAGGTCTAAAACCAACTAATTTAACGCACTGTCGAACCAAGAAGACACAACGCGTGTTATGGGAGAAATACAGGACAGGCTGACGGACTTGTACACGGTGATGTTGGATATCAACGACTCCCTAAAGACCATTGTTGCCTGGGCACTGGACAGCGTAAAATACTAATAAAGACCGTTAACCTGTTTGGCATTGGTGTCATAATAACAATGCTTATGCTGGAATATGAATGCCTTTTTTCGTTTCGTTCTTTTAAAGTTTGATTGGCTACCTGGTATAATATGATTTGTAGAGGCATACAATCTATTTTGATGTTGGTATTAGGTAGCCTATATAAATTATATATAATAGCATAGCCTATTATGGAACAGTAACTTGTGCATATAACGCATGGCACAGACACAGGAGCCCTGCGAAGCCTGCATACAGTAAACAAACTTGATTGTTAATCTAACTGTTGTCCTTGTATCTTTACGCTTATGAAAACATTAAATAATATGTATAGGCTATAGGCCCTCGTTTGCCCATAAATAATAGCCTATTCTCAAATGGCTATCCGCTGTGGGCTATCTCCTCGCTGATGGACCAGTAGCCTTTATCATATCATTCATGTCTCCAAGGAATCGTGGGGCTCTGGGGAAGAAGGGTTGGGAATACGGCCGGGGGATCCGCTCATATACAATGCAGACCCACGGCTCTCGTATAATAATGAGCCTGCGAGGCGTGTCTCTGTATGCAAATTGCTTTTATCGGTTCATTTTCGTTTTATAGCATTTTGAAAAGCCCTCGTTTTCAAGGAAAATATAAATGTTCCATGATAAAAGACATTTACTGGAATATTCTAGAATACACTAAAACGTTGTCATTTTTCGGCCTATTCATGAATTGTTTTCAAATAAACGCTAGATTATCGATAATATATGTGTACGTATGCACGCTAGAGACGCAAGCTGAAAAATCGATTATCTTATTTCCTCATCAGCGATCACAGACACATCACACATAGGGCAAACGCTGAGATCTCAGCGAATACAACTCTGATTATCCCAAGACTGGTAAAATAGATTCCTTACCTCAGATCAGATGTTCTCCAAAAAGATCATTCCAATTCCTGATCGCCATTCCAAATATCGATCACGCTTATTGATTGAGTATTGGCTGCTGTGAATTGGAATTAATTACTTGATCATAATTAAAATAAATATGACAATATTTGTACGATAAGAAATTACGCATTTGATGTCAGAAAAATAAATAATATGGATTCATCTGATCACAGGGCAGCTGCTTAACCATATCTGAACCAGCTATTTTGGACAAAAGTATAATTACTTTAATTACTCAGATATTCAAACACAATTATGCAATTATTGTGAAATGATTGAAAATAATAATAATTGAATGCCTTCTGTGGAATTTGCATTTCTTATTTGTTACACATCTGTTTTAATGATTATTTATATACATTTGAAAGAATGCAGGTCAACATGCAATGTATCCCATTGATTGGTATACAATGGGACAGACCTTTGTTTGATTGATTGAAAACTTAACAGATTGCAGAATGGGTACAGTACAGTACAGCTCAATTACATAAGGGGATGCAGACCAGAGAAAGAATTTCGTCTTGTTTACATCAGGGTCCCCCATTTTCAATTCATCATAACATATATGACACACACGACACAGATAGACAGTACTGCTACATCTATACATTTATGACATACCAGATTTGCAAATACAGTACTGTTTGTGATACAAAAAGAGTCCAGAAAAGAGAGTACATTTGACGTAGAAACTGTTGGAGGAGGTTGGGTAGGAGGGGTGGTAGACTTACACTGTACAAGCAAAACTGTACATTGGAATATTGACAACCATACTTGGTCATTTACTGTACATTGGAGGGGGTTGATATAGCTATAAACCTGCATTCCTTCGAATATATCATTAATCAATTAAACATATATTGAAATACACTATATAGCCTATACACCAACACTGAAATGACAGTGGATAAATAAATAAGAACTAAAGCTAATCGGTGGAAATAGACTGCATTAATATTCCATAACAAGTCTTGTGTGCGCCTACGAATGAACAGTAGCCTATAGGCTTAATTATGGAATAATAAGCCATACTGCGTTCATTCATTACGCCCGCCGGCCCGTAGGCTATATATATTATGTCATTCATTCATATACAGTACTGCGCGCGTGTGTGTGCGCGCGCGCTGCGGCAGGTGTGTACCGCGAGCTGTATATGATGCCAATACATTAATCTAATCTTTTTGATGGGCGCAAGCGTGATTATGAAACCTAGCCGCATTTCTCGGAGACGCTCTCTGATTGGCACTGACTGACGCTAGGTTTCGTAATCACGCGGCTCTCAAAGCACTTCCGCCATTCCATTTCACACAGCTGCGTCACCAGTTGCTTTATAAGGACTGTCGGGGGCGTGGTTTGTATGCAAATGACCTGAACGGGAACGCGCTTTGGAGTTTACGACAGAATGCCATTCTCCAAGCAGATATCAGATCATATAATTTCTGCAACCGTTTCAGCCACGTTCAGGACTCAGAGTGTACTTGTCATAGATTATGTCTCAGTGGTTCCAAGATAAGTCTTCCAGAATATATATTTGAAAACATTTCGGGAATGAGACCCATTTAGATCAACTCAAAAGGTAACAAATATAATTTGAATATTTTTTTATCTCTTCCAGACATTTAAATGAAAAACTATTTATGGTTTTTAATACAAATAGACCTCCTAAATTGCCACGTTTTGATATATTGAGCTTTAAACTTTAAGTAAATTTTTTTTGGAACACACAACCTAAAACCCCTTCCTCTCCCAAACCGTTCCTGCAATTGTTTTATGTTGCATGATGATCATGCATACATTTATTATGTATTGTATTTTTTATGTTTAAATATCAACATCATCGGTCTACCCTCAGTACATTTACTATCAATATAATATACTCGTCTGACTTCATCATATCTTTTCAAACGCACACACACACACACACAGAAGGGAGAATGCCCCCCCTTCCTTCCCAGTCCCCACTCTGCTGTTCTCTATCGCTCTGAACAGGGCTTTAGCTTGTTGTTAGCTTATGCTAACGTTAATGTTAATTCCGGTCTTAAACACGACGTGGTCATAAAGGAATGGCGAGGATTGCAAAGCATGTTATATTAGGGCGGGCCATACTTTTTCTTTTTGGAAAATCAATCGAGTGGGGTGTCTAAAATATGTGTTTTTTTGTGGGGAATTCAAATATTGGATTGTTTTTCTAATCGGATAACTCCTACCTACATTGTTTTGGATTTCAAAATGGCCGATTTGACAATTTTTCACCCCTTGGCCATACATGGATGCCAACATGAATCTGAAGGAAATCCTAACATGCAAGGTGTCTAAATGATGTGTTTCTTAATGGGGAATTCAAATATGAGTTCATTTTTGGGATAGGATAACTCTAACCTACATCATTTTGGATTTCAAAATGGCCGATTTTACCATTTGAACCCATTGGTATTGTATTACAAAATTGCAAAGATAAAAAATATATGGGAAATCATTTATAATGACAAAGCCATCAAATTTATTAACAAGTGAACTGTATATAACTGGATACAACTCCAAAGATCAATAATAATAATAATACTAACAATAATAAATTGTATTTGTAATGCACACAAACACCTAAGTGCTAAATCTCGATCTCCTGACTTCTTGAACTTTGCCAGGTTCCAATATCTTGATTGGACTCATTCTTGGATGGCAAGATCTCCTACTGTACTGCTTTAGCCACCAACCTACAAACACAAACTTAAAGTCAACGTCAGCCATAAATAGGTGAGGTCAGTATTCCAATGTACAGTGTGTGTCCCCCCCCCCTACCCAACCCCCCCCCCCCCCCCACCTCCAATGTACAGCCCCACCCCACCTACCCAACCTCCCCCAATGCACAGTTTCTATGTCAAATGTATATACTCTTCTTCTGGATTTTTTTAGTATCACAAACAGTACTGTATTTGAAAATCTGGTATGTCATAAATGTATAGATGTAGCAGTACTGTCTATCTGTATGTCATGTGTGTCATATGATGAATTGAAAATGGGGGACCCTGATGGAAACAAGACGAAAGTCTTTCTCAGGTCTGCATCCTCTTAGCAATTGTATGTATTGAGCTGTACTGTACTGTACCCATTCTGCAATCTGTTAATAAACTTTTCAATCAATCAATCAAGTGAATAGGAAAATATGATTATTCGATCCACAGGACAGCCTGATCACAAGAGTTGACGGTCCAGTTTACATTTTAACATAGATAAATGCCTTGTATTTTCAATTCATCATAAC